>NW_027362771.1:571889534-571914534 GCF_046119375.1 Phyllobates terribilis | reverse complement strand
CCATTCAGTAGCAAAACATCACCAATTGATGGAAGGGGAGCTCCAATGACAAACAGGGATAAAGGCTTGTTGAGTCCCTTAACACCCAGGAATTAAAAGTGAGAGATATGAATGGTTTGAGATATGACATCAAATAAGCTTTTGTGCAAATAAATATCCAAAAAAACTGGTGGTCTGCATTTTTGGCTGCAAAGAGCAGTTCCAACCTAACTGATTCTGTCTGCAAGGCACGTGTTGGCTTTGGAATGTGGACACTAGTCCCAAAAAAAAGTCTCTCCCATAGCAGGAATCGAACCAGTCAACCAGGAATACTAACTAAGTCTTTCTCCACATGGTGTAAGCAGTACAGTAAACAGCAAGACAGGTGTAAAAAAAAAAAAAAAAAAAAAAAAAAAGAGTGTTTTGCTTTGAATACAAAACATCAACATTACAAGAGCTGAAACACGCTACATGGTCAAGGTTTTTGGCACGTCAGTTGAATAATTTGAAGATCATGAGTTTTTTGCTCACACGTGGCATCCTCCTTTTCTCAAGAGATTTTGTCACTAACTCTGAACTTTCCAATTCAGTTCTAAACTGTTTCCGATTAGAAAGAACATGGGAGCCCTAATGACAGACAGGACACATGGCTTGTTGAGTCCCTTGACACTGTTGTGTAAAACTGTGTAGTTGAAAAAGGCTTAAGCTATGAAACAAAAGGAAAATCTTTTGCAAAAGTCATAATGCATCGCCAATGTTAAGTATTTTTGTTGCAAAGTGAAAATCTACCAGAAACATTTTTGATTGAAAAACACGTGTCAGTCTTTGAATGGTGGCAGTAGCTAAGATAAAGATGCATTCCCATACCGGGAGTCGAACCCAGGCCACCTGGGTGAGAGCCAGGAATCCTAACCGCTAGACCATATGGGAAAAGATGCACTAATGTCTCAGTGACATTATGAAAAAAAAAAGTTTTCTGCTATGCACAATAAACTTCTGCAGATCTGCAGGTACAGCTTGCCTCGTTAGCGCAGTAGGTAGCGCGTCAGTCTCATAATCTGAAGGTCGTGAATTTGAGCCTCACACGGGGCACTGTTCCCTCCTTTTCTCGAGAGATTTTGTCACCAACTTAGAACTTTTCCATTCAATTCTACAACTTTTTCCATTAGAAAGGAAATGGGAATCCAAATAACTTACCGGACCCAGAGTTGTTGAGTCCCTTGACACTTTAGTGTAAAAAGGGTGGTTGAGAATGAGTTGAGCTACGAATCCAAATTGAATCTTGTGTGAAGGGTCAGAATGAAGTGCCAAAACGCGGGCGTTCAGCATTTTTTGCCTGAAAAAAACAAATCCTACTTGAAATACGTTTGACTAAAAAACACGCGTCAGTTTTTGAATGTTGGCAGCGGTGCAGAAAAAGATGTGTTCCCATACCAGTAGTCGAACTCGGGCCGCCTGGGTGAAAACCAGGGAATCCTAACCGCTAGACCATATGGGAGAAGATGTACTGCCAGCTCACTTACAATATGAAAAAAAAGAGGTGTACTGCTTTGCACAAGCAACTTCCGCAGATTATTACGTGCATTTTGCCTCGTTAGCGCAGCAGGTAGCGCGTCAGTCTCGTAATCTGAAGGTCATGAGTTCGATTCTCACATGGGGCACTGGTACCATGTTTCCTTAACTGATTTTGCCACCATCTTGGCTAGAGAGTCACAGCTCTTTTCCATTCAGTAGCAAAACATCACCAATTGATGGAAGGGGAGCTCCAATGACAAACAGGGATAAAGGCTTGTTGAGTCCCTTAACACCCAGGAATTAAAAGTGAGAGATATGAATGGTTTGAGATATGACATCAAATAAGCTTTTGTGCAAATAAATATCCAAAAAACCTGGTGGTCTGCATTTTTGGCTGCAAAGAGCAGTTCCAACCTAAACTGATTCTGTCTGCAAGGCACGTGTTGGCTTTGGAATGTGGACACTAGTCCCCAAAAAAAAGTCTCTCCCATAGCAGGAATCGAACCAGTCAACCAGGAATACTAACTAAGTCTTTCTCCACATGGTGTAAGCAGTACAGTAAACAGCAAGACAGGTGTAAAAAAAAAAAAAAAAAAAAAAAAAGAGTGTTTTGCTTTGAATACAAAACATCAACATTACAAGAGCTGAAACACGCTACATGGTCAAGGTTTTGGCACGTCAGTTGAATAATTTGAAGATCATGAGTTTTTTGCTCACACGTGGCATCCTCCTTTTCTCAAGAGATTTTGTCACTAACTCTGAACTTTCCAATTCAGTTCTAAACTGTTTCCGATTAGAAAGAACATGGGAGCCCTAATGACAGACAGGACACATGGCTTGTTGAGTCCCTTGACACTTTTGTGTAAAAATGTGTAGTTGAAAAAGGCTTAAGCTATGAAACAAAAGGAAATCTTTTGCAAAAGTCATAATGCATCGCCAATGTTAAGTATTTTTGTTGCAAAGTGAAAATCTACCAGAAACATTTTTGATTGAAAAACACGTGTCAGTCTTTGAATGGTGGCAGTAGCTAAGATAAAGATGCATTCCCATACCGGGAGTCGAACCCAGGCCACCTGGGTGAGAGCCAGGAATCCTAACCGCTAGACCATATGGGAAAAGATGCACTAATGTCTCAGTGACATTATGAAAAAAAAAAGTTTTCTGCTATGCACAATAAACTTCTGCAGATCTGCAGGTACAGCTTGCCTCGTTAGCGCAGTAGGTAGCGCGTCAGTCTCATAATCTGAAGGTCGTGAATTCGAGCCTCACACGGGGCACTGTTCCCTCCTTTTCTCGAGAGATTTTGTCACCAACTTAGAACTTTTCCCATTCAATTCTACAACTTTTTCCATTAGAAAGGAAATGGGAATCCAAATAACTTACCGGACCCATGAGTTGTTGAGTCCCTTGACACTTTAGTGTAAAAAGGGGTGGTTGAGAATGAGTTGAGCTACGAATCCAAATTGAATCTTGTGTGAAGGGTCAGAATGAAGTGCCAAAACGCGGGCGTTCAGCATTTTTGCCTGAAAAAAACAAATCCTACTTGAAATACGTTTGACTAAAAAACACGCGTCAGTTTTTGAATGTTGGCAGCGGTGCAGAAAAGGATGCGTTCCCATACCAGTAGTCGAACCCGGGCCGCCTGGGTGAAAACCAGGAATCCTAACCGCTAGACCATATGGGAGAAGATGTACTGCCAGCTCACTTACAATATGAAAAAAAGAGGTGTACTGCTTTGCACAAGCAACTTCCGCAGATTATTACGTGCATTTTGCCTCGTTAGCGCAGCAGGTAGCGCGTCAGTCTCGTAATCTGAAGGTCATGAGTTCGATTCTCACATGGGGCACTGGTACCGTGTTTCCTTAACTGATTTTGCCACCATCTTGGCTAGAGAGTCACAGCTCTTTTCCATTCAGTAGCAAAACATCACCAATTGATGGAAGGGGAGCTCCAATGACAAACAGGGATAAAGGCTTGTTGAGTCCCTTAACACCCAGGAATTAAAAGTGAGAGATATGAATGGTTTGAGATATGACATCAAATAAGCTTTTGTGCAAATAAATATCCAAAAAAACTGGTGGTCTGCATTTTTGGCTGCAAAGAGCAGTTCCAACCTAAACTGATTCTGTCTGCAAGGCACGTGTTGGCTTTGGAATGTGGACACTAGTCCCCAAAAAAAAGTCTCTCCCATAGCAGGAATCGAACCAGTCAACCAGGAATACTAACTAAGTCTTTCTCCACATGTGTAAGCAGTACAGTAAACAGCAAGACAGGTGTAAAAAAAAAAAAAAAAAAAAAAAAAAGAGTGTTTTGCTTTGAATACAAAACATCAACATTACAAGAGCTGAAACACGCTACATGGTCAAGGTTTTTGGCACGTCAGTTGAATAATTGAAGATCATGAGTTTTTTGCTCACACGTGGCATCCTCCTTTTCTCAAGAGATTTTGTCACTAACTCTGAACTTTCCAATTCAGTTCTAAACTGTTTCCGATTAGAAAGAACATGGGAGCCCTAATGACAGACAGGACACATGGCTTGTTGAGTCCCTTGACACTGTTGTGTAAAACTGTGTAGTTGAAAAAGGCTTAAGCTATGAAACAAAAGGAAATCTTTTGCAAAAGTCATAATGCATCGCCAATGTTAAGTATTTGTGTTGCAAAGTGAAAATCTACCAGAAACATTTTTGATTGAAAAACACGTGTCAGTCTTTGAATGGTGGCAGTAGCTAAGATAAAGATGCATTCCCATACCGGGAGTCGAACCCAGGCCACCTGGGTGAGAGCCAGGAATCCTAACCGCTAGACCATATGGGAAAAGATGCACTAATGTCTCAGTGACATTATGAAAAAAAAAAGTTTTCTGCTATGCACAATAAACTTCTGCAGATCTGCAGGTACAGCTTGCCTCGTTAGCGCAGTAGGTAGCGCGTCAGTCTCATAATCTGAAGGTCGTGAATTTGAGCCTCACACGGGGCACTGTTCCCTCCTTTTCTCGAGAGATTTTGTCACCAACTTAGAACTTTTCCATTCAATTCTACAACTTTTTCCATTAGAAAGGAAATGGGAATCCAAATAACTTACCGGACCCATGAGTTGTTGAGTCCCTTGACACTTTAGTGTAAAAAGGGGTGGTTGAGAATGAGTTGAGCTACGAATCCAAATTGAATCTTGTGTGAAGGGTCAGAATGAAGTGCCAAAACGCGGGCGTTCAGGCATTTTTGCCTGAAAAAAACAAATCCTACTTGAAATACGTTTGACTAAAAACACGCGTCAGTTTTTGAATGTTGGCAGCGGTGCAGAAAAAGATGTGTTCCCATACCAGTAGTCGAACTCGGGCCGCCTGGGTGAAAACCAGGAATCCTAACCGCTAGACCATATGGGAGAAGATGTACTGCCAGCTCACTTACAATATGAAAAAAAAGAGGTGTACTGCTTTGCACCAAGCAACTTCCGCAGATTATTACGTGCATTTTGCCTCGTTAGCGCAGCAGGTAGCGCGTCAGTCTCGTAATCTGAAGGTCATGAGTTCGATTCTCACATGGGGCACTGGTACCATGTTTCCTTAACTGATTTTGCCACCATCTTGGCTAGAGAGTCACAGCTCTTTTCCATTCAGTAGCAAAACATCACCAATTGATGGAAGGGGAGCTCCAATGACAAACAGGGATAAAGGCTTGTTGAGTCCCTTAACACCCAGGAATTAAAAGTGAGAGATATGAATGGTTTGAGATATGACATCAAATAAGCTTTTGTGCAAATAAATATCCAAAAAACCTGGTGGTCTGCATTTTTGGCTGCAAAGAGCAGTTCCAACCTAAACTGATTCTGTCTGCAAGGCACGTGTTGGCTTTGGAATGTGGACACTAGTCCCCAAAAAAAAGTCTCTCCCATAGCAGGAATCGAACCAGTCAACCAGGAATACTAACTAAGTCTTTCTCCACATGGTGTAAGCAGTACAGTAAACAGCAAGACAGGTGTAAAAAAAAAAAAAAAAAAAAAAAAGAGTGTTTTGCTTTGAATACAAAACATCAACATTACAAGAGCTGAAACACGCTACATGGTCAAGGTTTTTGGCACGTCAGTTGAATAATTTGAAGATCATGAGTTTTTGCTCACACGTGGCATCCTCCTTTTCTCAAGAGATTTTGTCACTAACTCTGAACTTTCCAATTCAGTTCTAAACTGTTTCCGATTAGAAAGAACATGGGAGCCCTAATGACAGACAGGACACATGGCTTGTTGAGTCCCTTGACACTTTTGTGTAAAACTGTGTAGTTGAAAAAGGCTTAAGCTATGAAACAAAAGGAAATCTTTTGCAAAAGTCATAATGCATCGCCAATGTTAAGTATTTTTGTTGCAAAGTGAAAATCTACCAGAAACATTTTTGATTGAAAAACACGTGTCAGTCTTTGAATGGTGGCAGTAGCTAAGATAAAGATGCATTCCCATACCGGGAGTCGAACCCAGGCCACCTGGGTGAGAGCCAGGAATCCTAACCGCTAGACCATATGGGAAAAGATGCACTAATGTCTCAGTGACATTATGAAAAAAAAAAGTTTTCTGCTATGCACAATAACTTCTGCAGATCTGCAGGTACAGCTTGCCTCGTTAGCGCAGTAGGTAGCGCGTCAGTCTCATAATCTGAAGGTCGTGAATTCGAGCCTCACACGGGGCACTGTTCCCTCCTTTTCTCGAGGATTTTTGTCACCAACTTAGAACTTTTCCATTCAATTCTACAACTTTTTCCATTAGAAAGGAAATGGGAATCCAAATAACTTACCGGACCCATGAGTTGTTGAGTCCCTTGACACTTTAGTGTAAAAAGGGGTGGTTGAGAATGAGTTGAGCTACGAATCCAAATTGAATCTTGTGTGAAGGGTCAGAATGAAGTGCCAAAACGCGGGCGTTCAGCATTTTTGCCTGAAAAAAACAAATCCTACTTGAAATACGTTTGACTAAAAAACACGCGTCAGTTTTTTGAATGTTGGCAGCGGTGCAGAAAAAGATGTGTTCCCATACCAGTAGTCGAACTCGGGCCGCCTGGGTGAAAACCAGGAATCCTAACCGCTAGACCATATGGGAGAAGATGTACTGCCAGCTCACTTACAATATGAAAAAAAAGAGGTGTACTGCTTTGCACAAGCAACTTCCGCAGATTATTACGTGCATTTTGCCTCGTTAGCGCAGCAGGTAGCGCGTCAGTCTCGTAATCTGAAGGTCATGAGTTCGATTCTCACATGGGGCACTGGTACCATGTTTCCTTAACTGATTTGCCACCATCTTGGCTAGAGAGTCACAGCTCTTTTCCATTCAGTAGCAAACATCACCAATTGATGGAAGGGGAGCTCCAATGACAAACAGGGATAAAGGCTTGTTGAGTCCCTTAACACCCAGAATTAAAAGTGAGAGATATGAATGGTTTGAGATATGACATCAAATAAGCTTTTGTGCAAATAAATATCCAAAAAAACCTGGTGGTCTGCATTTTTGGCTGCAAAGAGCAGTTCCAACCTAAACTGATTCTGTCTGCAAGGCACGTGTTGGCTTTGGAATGTGGACACTAGTCCCCAAAAAAAAGTCTCTCCCATAGCAGGGAATCGAACCAGTCAACCAGGAATACTAACTAAGTCTTCTCCACATGGTGTAAGCAGTACAGTAAACAGCAGACAGGTGTAAAAAAAAAAAAAAAAAAAAAAAAGAGTGTTTTGCTTTGAATACAAAACATCAACATTACAAGAGCTGAAACACGCTACATGGTCAAGGTTTTTGGCACGTCAGTTGAATAATTTGAAGATCATGAGTTTTTTGCTCACACGTGGCATCCTCCTTTTCTCAAGAGATTTTGTCACTAACTCTGAACTTTCCAATTCAGTTCTAAACTGTTTCCGATTAGAAAGAACATGGGAGCCCTAATGACAGGACAGGACACATGGCTTGTTGAGTCCCTTGACACTTTTGTGTAAAAACTGTGTAGTTGAAAAAGGCTTAAGCTATGAAACAAAAGGAAATCTTTTGCAAAAGTCATAATGCATCGCCAATGTTAAGTATTTTTGTTGCAAAGTGAAAATCTACCAGAAACATTTTTGATTGAAAAACACGTGTCAGTCTTTGAATGGTGGCAGTAGCTAAGATAAAGATGCATTCCCATACCGGGAGTCGAACCCAGGCCACCTGGGTGAGAGCCAGGAATCCTAACCGCTAGACCATATGGGAAAAGATGCACTAATGTCTCAGTGACATTATGAAAAAAAAAAGTTTTCTGCTATGCACAATAAACTTCTGCAGATCTGCAGGTACAGCTTGCCTCGTTAGCGCAGTAGGTAGCGCGTCAGTCTCATAATCTGAAGGTCGTGAATTCGAGCCTCACACGGGGCACTGTTCCCTCCTTTTCTCGAGAGATTTTGTCACCAACTTAGAACTTTTCCATTCAATTCTACAACTTTTCCATTAGAAAGGAAATGGGAATCCAAATAACTTACCGGACCCATGAGTTGTTGAGTCCCTTGACACTTTAGTGTAAAAAGGGGTGGTTGAGAATGAGTTGAGCTACGAATCCAAATTGAATCTTGTGTGAAGGGTCAGAATGAAGTGCCAAAACGCGGGCGTTCAGCATTTTTGCCTGAAAAAAACAAATCCTACTTGAAATACGTTTGACTAAAAAACACGCGTCAGTTTTTGAATGTTGGCAGCGGTGCAGAAAAAGATGTGTTCCCATACCAGTAGTCGAACTCGGGCCGCCTGGGTGAAAACCAGGAATCCTAACCGCTAGACCATATGGGAGAAGATGTACTGCCAGCTCACTTACAATATGAAAAAAAAGAGGTGTACTGCTTTGCACAAGCAACTTCCGCAGATTATTACGTGCATTTTGCCTCGTTAGCGCAACAGGTAGCGCGTCAGTCTCGTAATCTGAAGGTCATGAGTTCGATTCTCACATGGGGCACTGGTACCGTGTTTCCTTAACTGATTTTGCCACCATCTTGGCTAGAGAGTCACAGCTCTTTTCCATTCAGTAGCAAAACATCACCAATTGATGGAAGGGGAGCTCCAATGACAAACAGGGATAAAGGCTTGTTGAGTCCCTTAACACCCAGGAATTAAAAGTGAGAGATATGAATGGTTTGAGATATGACATCAAATAAGCTTTTGTGCAAATAAATATCCAAAAAAACTGGTGGTCTGCATTTTTGGCTGCAAAGAGCAGTTCCAACCTAAACTGATTCTGTCTGCAAGGCACGTGTTGGCTTTGGAATGTGGACACTAGTCCCCAAAAAAAAGTCTCTCCCATAGCAGGAATCGAACCAGTCAACCAGGAATACTAACTAAGTCTTTCTCCACATGGTGTAAGCAGTACAGTAAACAGCAAGACAGGTGTAAAAAAAAAAAAAAAAAAAAAAAAAAAAGAGTGTTTTGCTTTGAATACAAAACATCAACATTACAAGAGCTGAAACACGCTACATGGTCAAGGTTTTTGGCACGTCAGTTGAATAATTTGAAGATCATGAGTTTTTTGCTCACACGTGGCATCCTCCTTTTCTCAAGAGATTTTGTCACTAACTCTGAACTTTCCAATTCAGTTCTAAACTGTTTCCGATTAGAAAGAACATGGGAGCCCTAATGACAGACAGGACACATGGCTTGTTGAGTCCCTTGACACTTTTGTGTAAAACTGTGTAGTTGAAAAAGGCTTAAGCTATGAAACAAAAGGAAATCTTTTGCAAAAGTCATAATGCATCGCCAATGTTAAGTATTTTTGTTGCAAAGTGAAAATCTACCAGAAACATTTTTGATTGAAAAACACGTGTCAGTCTTTGAATGGTGGCAGTAGCTAAGATAAAGATGCATTCCCATACCGGGAGTCGAACCCAGGCCACCTGGGTGAGAGCCAGGAATCCTAACCGCTAGACCATATGGGAAAAGATGCACTAATGTCTCAGTGACATTATGAAAAAAAAAAGTTTTCTGCTATGCACAATAAACTTCTGCAGATCTGCAGGTACAGCTTGCCTCGTTAGCGCAGTAGGTAGCGCGTCAGTCTCATAATCTGAAGGTCGTGAATTCGAGCCTCACACGGGGCACTGTTCCCTCCTTTTCTCGAGAGATTTTGTCACCAACTTAGAACTTTTCCATTCAATTCTACAACTTTTTCCATTAGAAAGGAAATGGGAATCCAAATAACTTACCGGACCCATGAGTTGTTGAGTCCCTTGACACTTTAGTGTAAAAAGGGGTGGTTGAGAATGAGTTGAGCTACGAATCCAAATTGAATCTTGTGTGAAGGGTCAGAATGAAGTGCCAAAACGCGGGCGTTCAGCATTTTTGCCTGAAAAAAACAAATCCTACTTGAAATACGTTTGACTAAAAAACACGCGTCAGTTTTTGAATGTTGGCAGCGGTGCAGAAAAAGATGTGTTCCCATACCAGTAGTCGAACTCGGGCCGCCTGGGTGAAAACCAGGAATCCTAACCGCTAGACCATATGGGAGAAGATGTACTGCCAGCTCACTTACAATATGAAAAAAAAGAGGTGTACTGCTTTGCACAAGCAACTTCCGCAGATTATTACGTGCATTTTGCCTCGTTAGCGCAGCAGGTAGCGCGTCAGTCTCGTAATCTGAAGGTCATGAGTTCGATTCTCACATGGGGCACTGGTACCATGTTTCCTTAACTGATTTTGCCACCATCTTGGCTAGAGAGTCACAGCTCTTTTCCATTCAGTAGCAAAACATCACCAATTGATGGAAGGGGAGCTCCAATGACAAACAGGGATAAAGGCTTGTTGAGTCCCTTAACACCCAGGAATTAAAAGTGAGAGATATGAATGGTTTGAGATATGACATCAAATAAGCTTTTGTGCAAATAAATATCCAAAAAACCTGGTGGTCTGCATTTTTGGCTGCAAAGAGCAGTTCCAACCTAAACTGATTCTGTCTGCAAGGCACGTGTTGGCTTTGGAATGTGGACACTAGTCCCCAAAAAAAAGTCTCTCCCATAGCAGGAATCGAACCAGTCAACCAGGAATACTAACTAAGTCTTTCTCCACATGGTGTAAGCAGTACAGTAAACAGCAAGACAGGTGTAAAAAAAAAAAAAAAAAAAAAAAAGAGTGTTTTGCTTTGAATACAAAACATCAACATTACAAGAGCTGAAACACGCTACATGGTCAAGGTTTTTGGCACGTCAGTTGAATAATTTGAAGATCATGAGTTTTTTGCTCACACGTGGCATCCTCCTTTTCTCAAGAGATTTTGTCACTAACTCTGAACTTTCCAATTCAGTTCTAAACTGTTTCCGATTAGAAAGAACATGGGAGCCCTAATGACAGACAGGACACATGGCTTGTTGAGTCCCTTGACACTTTTGTGTAAAACTGTGTAGTTGAAAAAGGCTTAAGCTATGAAACAAAAGGAAATCTTTTGCAAAAGTCATAATGCATCGCCAATGTTAAGTATTTTTGTTGCAAAGTGAAAATCTACCAGAAACATTTTTGATTGAAAAACACGTGTCAGTCTTTGAATGGTGGCAGTAGCTAAGATAAAGATGCATTCCCATACCGGGAGTCGAACCCAGGCCACCTGGGTGAGAGCCAGGAATCCTAACCGCTAGACCATATGGGAAAAGATGCACTAATGTCTCAGTGACATTATGAAAAAAAAAAGTTTTCTGCTATGCACAATAAACTTCTGCAGATCTGCAGGTACAGCTTGCCTCGTTAGCGCAGTAGGTAGCGCGTCAGTCTCATAATCTGAAGGTCGTGAATTCGAGCCTCACACGGGGCACTGTTCCCTCCTTTTCTCGAGAGATTTTGTCACCAACTTAGAACTTTTCCATTCAATTCTACAACTTTTTCCATTAGAAAGGAAATGGGAATCCAAATAACTTACCGGACCCATGAGTTGTTGAGTCCCTTGACACTTTAGTGTAAAAAGGGGTGGTTGAGAATGAGTTGAGCTACGAATCCAAATTGAATCTTGTGTGAAGGGTCAGAATGAAGTGCCAAAACGCGGGCGTTCAGCATTTTTGCCTGAAAAAAACAAATCCTACTTGAAATACGTTTGACTAAAAAACACGCGTCAGTTTTTGAATGTTGGCAGCGGTGCAGAAAAAGATGTGTTCCCATACCAGTAGTCGAACTCGGGCCGCCTGGGTGAAAACCAGGAATCCTAACCGCTAGACCATATGGGAGAAGATGTACTGCCAGCTCACTTACAATATGAAAAAAAAGAGGTGTACTGCTTTGCACAAGCAACTTCCGCAGATTATTACGTGCATTTTGCCTCGTTAGCGCAACAGGTAGCGCGTCAGTCTCGTAATCTGAAGGTCATGAGTTCGATTCTCACATGGGGCACTGGTACCGTGTTTCCTTAACTGATTTTGCCACCATCTTGGCTAGAGAGTCACAGCTCTTTTCCATTCAGTAGCAAAACATCACCAATTGATGGAAGGGGAGCTCCAATGACAAACAGGGATAAAGGCTTGTTGAGTCCCTTAACACCCAGGAATTAAAAGTGAGAGATATGAATGGTTTGAGATATGACATCAAATAAGCTTTTGTGCAAATAAATATCCAAAAAAACTGGTGGTCTGCATTTTTGGCTGCAAAGAGCAGTTCCAACCTAAACTGATTCTGTCTGCAAGGCACGTGTTGGCTTTGGAATGTGGACACTAGTCCCCAAAAAAAAGTCTCTCCCATAGCAGGAATCGAACCAGTCAACCAGGAATACTAACTAAGTCTTTCTCCACATGGTGTAAGCAGTACAGTAAACAGCAAGACAGGTGTAAAAAAAAAAAAAAAAAAAAAAAAAAAAGAGTGTTTTGCTTTGAATACAAAACATCAACATTACAAGAGCTGAAACACGCTACATGGTCAAGGTTTTTGGCACGTCAGTTGAATAATTTGAAGATCATGAGTTTTTTGCTCACACGTGGCATCCTCCTTTTCTCAAGAGATTTTGTCACTAACTCTGAACTTTCCAATTCAGTTCTAAACTGTTTCCGATTAGAAAGAACATGGGAGCCCTAATGACAGACAGGACACATGGCTTGTTGAGTCCCTTGACACTTTTGTGTAAAACTGTGTAGTTGAAAAAGGCTTAAGCTATGAAACAAAAGGAAATCTTTTGCAAAAGTCATAATGCATCGCCAATGTTAAGTATTTTTGTTGCAAAGTGAAAATCTACCAGAAACATTTTTGATTGAAAAACACGTGTCAGTCTTTGAATGGTGGCAGTAGCTAAGATAAAGATGCATTCCCATACCGGGAGTCGAACCCAGGCCACCTGGGTGAGAGCCAGGAATCCTAACCGCTAGACCATATGGGAAAAGATGCACTAATGTCTCAGTGACATTATGAAAAAAAAAAGTTTTCTGCTATGCACAATAAACTTCTGCAGATCTGCAGGTACAGCTTGCCTCGTTAGCGCAGTAGGTAGCGCGTCAGTCTCATAATCTGAAGGTCGTGAATTCGAGCCTCACACGGGGCACTGTTCCCTCCTTTTCTCGAGAGATTTTGTCACCAACTTAGAACTTTTCCATTCAATTCTACAACTTTTTCCATTAGAAAGGAAATGGGAATCCAAATAACTTACCGGACCCATGAGTTGTTGAGTCCCTTGACACTTTAGTGTAAAAAGGGGTGGTTGAGAATGAGTTGAGCTACGAATCCAAATTGAATCTTGTGTGAAGGGTCAGAATGAAGTGCCAAAACGCGGGCGTTCAGCATTTTTGCCTGAAAAAAACAAATCCTACTTGAAATACGTTTGACTAAAAAACACGCGTCAGTTTTTGAATGTTGGCAGCGGTGCAGAAAAAGATGTGTTCCCATACCAGTAGTCGAACTCGGGCCGCCTGGGTGAAAACCAGGAATCCTAACCGCTAGACCATATGGGAGAAGATGTACTGCCAGCTCACTTACAATATGAAAAAAAAGAGGTGTACTGCTTTGCACAAGCAACTTCCGCAGATTATTACGTGCATTTTGCCTCGTTAGCGCAGCAGGTAGCGCGTCAGTCTCGTAATCTGAAGGTCATGAGTTCGATTCTCACATGGGGCACTGGTACCATGTTTCCTTAACTGATTTTGCCACCATCTTGGCTAGAGAGTCACAGCTCTTTTCCATTCAGTAGCAAAACATCACCAATTGATGGAAGGGGAGCTCCAATGACAAACAGGGATAAAGGCTTGTTGAGTCCCTTAACACCCAGGAATTAAAAGTGAGAGATATGAATGGTTTGAGATATGACATCAAATAAGCTTTTGTGCAAATAAATATCCAAAAAACCTGGTGGTCTGCATTTTTGGCTGCAAAGAGCAGTTCCAACCTAAACTGATTCTGTCTGCAAGGCACGTGTTGGCTTTGGAATGTGGACACTAGTCCCCAAAAAAAAGTCTCTCCCATAGCAGGAATCGAACCAGTCAACCAGGAATACTAACTAAGTCTTTCTCCACATGGTGTAAGCAGTACAGTAAACAGCAAGACAGGTGTAAAAAAAAAAAAAAAAAAAAAAAAAGAGTGTTTTGCTTTGAATACAAAACATCAACATTACAAGAGCTGAAACACGCTACATGGTCAAGGTTTTTGGCACGTCAGTTGAATAATTTGAAGATCATGAGTTTTTTGCTCACACGTGGCATCCTCCTTTTCTCAAGAGATTTTGTCACTAACTCTGAACTTTCCAATTCAGTTCTAAACTGTTTCCGATTAGAAAGAACATGGGAGCCCTAATGACAGACAGGACACATGGCTTGTTGAGTCCCTTGACACTTTTGTGTAAAACTGTGTAGTTGAAAAAGGCTTAAGCTATGAAACAAAAGGAAATCTTTTGCAAAAGTCATAATGCATCGCCAATGTTAAGTATTTTTGTTGCAAAGTGAAAATCTACCAGAAACATTTTTGATTGAAAAACACGTGTCAGTCTTTGAATGGTGGCAGTAGCTAAGATAAAGATGCATTCCCATACCGGGAGTCGAACCCAGGCCACCTGGGTGAGAGCCAGGAATCCTAACCGCTAGACCATATGGGAAAAGATGCACTAATGTCTCAGTGACATTATGAAAAAAAAAAGTTTTCTGCTATGCACAATAAACTTCTGCAGATCTGCAGGTACAGCTTGCCTCGTTAGCGCAGTAGGTAGCGCGTCAGTCTCATAATCTGAAGGTCGTGAATTCGAGCCTCACACGGGGCACTGTTCCCTCCTTTTCTCGAGAGATTTTGTCACCAACTTAGAACTTTTCCATTCAATTCTACAACTTTTTCCATTAGAAAGGAAATGGGAATCCAAATAACTTACCGGACCCATGAGTTGTTGAGTCCCTTGACACTTTAGTGTAAAAAGGGGTGGTTGAGAATGAGTTGAGCTACGAATCCAAATTGAATCTTGTGTGAAGGGTCAGAATGAAGTGCCAAAACGCGGGCGTTCAGCATTTTTGCCTGAAAAAAACAAATCCTACTTGAAATACGTTTGACTAAAAAACACGCGTCAGTTTTTGAATGTTGGCAGCGGTGCAGAAAAAGATGTGTTCCCATACCAGTAGTCGAACTCGGGCCGCCTGGGTGAAAACCAGGAATCCTAACCGCTAGACCATATGGGAGAAGATGTACTGCCAGCTCACTTACAATATGAAAAAAAAGAGGTGTACTGCTTTGCACAAGCAACTTCCGCAGATTATTACGTGCATTTTGCCTCGTTAGCGCAACAGGTAGCGCGTCAGTCTCGTAATCTGAAGGTCATGAGTTCGATTCTCACATGGGGCACTGGTACCGTGTTTCCTTAACTGATTTTGCCACCATCTTGGCTAGAGAGTCACAGCTCTTTTCCATTCAGTAGCAAAACATCACCAATTGATGGAAGGGGAGCTCCAATGACAAACAGGGATAAAGGCTTGTTGAGTCCCTTAACACCCAGGAATTAAAAGTGAGAGATATGAATGGTTTGAGATATGACATCAAATAAGCTTTTGTGCAAATAAATATCCAAAAAAACTGGTGGTCTGCATTTTTGGCTGCAAAGAGCAGTTCCAACCTAAACTGATTCTGTCTGCAAGGCACGTGTTGGCTTTGGAATGTGGACACTAGTCCCCAAAAAAAAGTCTCTCCCATAGCAGGAATCGAACCAGTCAACCAGGAATACTAACTAAGTCTTTCTCCACATGGTGTAAGCAGTACAGTAAACAGCAAGACAGGTGTAAAAAAAAAAAAAAAAAAAAAAAAAAAAGAGTGTTTTGCTTTGAATACAAAACATCAACATTACAAGAGCTGAAACACGCTACATGGTCAAGGTTTTTGGCACGTCAGTTGAATAATTTGAAGATCATGAGTTTTTTGCTCACACGTGGCATCCTCCTTTTCTCAAGAGATTTTGTCACTAACTCTGAACTTTCCAATTCAGTTCTAAACTGTTTCCGATTAGAAAGAACATGGGAGCCCTAATGACAGACAGGACACATGGCTTGTTGAGTCCCTTGACACTTTTGTGTAAAACTGTGTAGTTGAAAAAGGCTTAAGCTATGAAACAAAAGGAAATCTTTTGCAAAAGTCATAATGCATCGCCAATGTTAAGTATTTTTGTTGCAAAGTGAAAATCTACCAGAAACATTTTTGATTGAAAAACACGTGTCAGTCTTTGAATGGTGGCAGTAGCTAAGATAAAGATGCATTCCCATACCGGGAGTCGAACCCAGGCCACCTGGGTGAGAGCCAGGAATCCTAACCGCTAGACCATATGGGAAAAGATGCACTAATGTCTCAGTGACATTATGAAAAAAAAAAGTTTTCTGCTATGCACAATAAACTTCTGCAGATCTGCAGGTACAGCTTGCCTCGTTAGCGCAGTAGGTAGCGCGTCAGTCTCATAATCTGAAGGTCGTGAATTCGAGCCTCACACGGGGCACTGTTCCCTCCTTTTCTCGAGAGATTTTGTCACCAACTTAGAACTTTTCCATTCAATTCTACAACTTTTTCCATTAGAAAGGAAATGGGAATCCAAATAACTTACCGGACCCATGAGTTGTTGAGTCCCTTGACACTTTAGTGTAAAAAGGGGTGGTTGAGAATGAGTTGAGCTACGAATCCAAATTGAATCTTGTGTGAAGGGTCAGAATGAAGTGCCAAAACGCGGGCGTTCAGCATTTTTGCCTGAAAAAAACAAATCCTACTTGAAATACGTTTGACTAAAAAACACGCGTCAGTTTTTGAATGTTGGCAGCGGTGCAGAAAAAGATGTGTTCCCATACCAGTAGTCGAACTCGGGCCGCCTGGGTGAAAACCAGGAATCCTAACCGCTAGACCATATGGGAGAAGATGTACTGCCAGCTCACTTACAATATGAAAAAAAAGAGGTGTACTGCTTTGCACAAGCAACTTCCGCAGATTATTACGTGCATTTTGCCTCGTTAGCGCAGCAGGTAGCGCGTCAGTCTCGTAATCTGAAGGTCATGAGTTCGATTCTCACATGGGGCACTGGTACCATGTTTCCTTAACTGATTTTGCCACCATCTTGGCTAGAGAGTCACAGCTCTTTTCCATTCAGTAGCAAAACATCACCAATTGATGGAAGGGGAGCTCCAATGACAAACAGGGATAAAGGCTTGTTGAGTCCCTTAACACCCAGGAATTAAAAGTGAGAGATATGAATGGTTTGAGATATGACATCAAATAAGCTTTTGTGCAAATAAATATCCAAAAAACCTGGTGGTCTGCATTTTTGGCTGCAAAGAGCAGTTCCAACCTAAACTGATTCTGTCTGCAAGGCACGTGTTGGCTTTGGAATGTGGACACTAGTCCCCAAAAAAAAGTCTCTCCCATAGCAGGAATCGAACCAGTCAACCAGGAATACTAACTAAGTCTTTCTCCACATGGTGTAAGCAGTACAGTAAACAGCAAGACAGGTGTAAAAAAAAAAAAAAAAAAAAAAAAGAGTGTTTTGCTTTGAATACAAAACATCAACATTACAAGAGCTGAAACACGCTACATGGTCAAGGTTTTTGGCACGTCAGTTGAATAATTTGAAGATCATGAGTTTTTTGCTCACACGTGGCATCCTCCTTTTCTCAAGAGATTTTGTCACTAACTCTGAACTTTCCAATTCAGTTCTAAACTGTTTCCGATTAGAAAGAACATGGGAGCCCTAATGACAGACAGGACACATGGCTTGTTGAGTCCCTTGACACTTTTGTGTAAAACTGTGTAGTTGAAAAAGGCTTAAGCTATGAAACAAAAGGAAATCTTTTGCAAAAGTCATAATGCATCGCCAATGTTAAGTATTTTTGTTGCAAAGTGAAAATCTACCAGAAACATTTTTGATTGAAAAACACGTGTCAGTCTTTGAATGGTGGCAGTAGCTAAGATAAAGATGCATTCCCATACCGGGAGTCGAACCCAGGCCACCTGGGTGAGAGCCAGGAATCCTAACCGCTAGACCATATGGGAAAAGATGCACTAATGTCTCAGTGACATTATGAAAAAAAAAAGTTTTCTGCTATGCACAATAAACTTCTGCAGATCTGCAGGTACAGCTTGCCTCGTTAGCGCAGTAGGTAGCGCGTCAGTCTCATAATCTGAAGGTCGTGAATTCGAGCCTCACACGGGGCACTGTTCCCTCCTTTTCTCGAGAGATTTTGTCACCAACTTAGAACTTTTCCATTCAATTCTACAACTTTTTCCATTAGAAAGGAAATGGGAATCCAAATAACTTACCGGACCCATGAGTTGTTGAGTCCCTTGACACTTTAGTGTAAAAAGGGGTGGTTGAGAATGAGTTGAGCTACGAATCCAAATTGAATCTTGTGTGAAGGGTCAGAATGAAGTGCCAAAACGCGGGCGTTCAGCATTTTTGCCTGAAAAAAACAAATCCTACTTGAAATACGTTTGACTAAAAAACACGCGTCAGTTTTTGAATGTTGGCAGCGGTGCAGAAAAAGATGTGTTCCCATACCAGTAGTCGAACTCGGGCCGCCTGGGTGAAAACCAGGAATCCTAACCGCTAGACCATATGGGAGAAGATGTACTGCCAGCTCACTTACAATATGAAAAAAAAGAGGTGTACTGCTTTGCACAAGCAACTTCCGCAGATTATTACGTGCATTTTGCCTCGTTAGCGCAACAGGTAGCGCGTCAGTCTCGTAATCTGAAGGTCATGAGTTCGATTCTCACATGGGGCACTGGTACCGTGTTTCCTTAACTGATTTTGCCACCATCTTGGCTAGAGAGTCACAGCTCTTTTCCATTCAGTAGCAAAACATCACCAATTGATGGAAGGGGAGCTCCAATGACAAACAGGGATAAAGGCTTGTTGAGTCCCTTAACACCCAGGAATTAAAAGTGAGAGATATGAATGGTTTGAGATATGACATCAAATAAGCTTTTGTGCAAATAAATATCCAAAAAAACTGGTGGTCTGCATTTTTGGCTGCAAAGAGCAGTTCCAACCTAAACTGATTCTGTCTGCAAGGCACGTGTTGGCTTTGGAATGTGGACACTAGTCCCCAAAAAAAAGTCTCTCCCATAGCAGGAATCGAACCAGTCAACCAGGAATACTAACTAAGTCTTTCTCCACATGGTGTAAGCAGTACAGTAAACAGCAAGACAGGTGTAAAAAAAAAAAAAAAAAAAGAGTGTTTTGCTTTGAATACAAAACATCAACATTACAAGAGCTGAAACACGCTACATGGTCAAGGTTTTTGGCACGTCAGTTGAATAATTTGAAGATCATGAGTTTTTTGCTCACACGTGGCATCCTCCTTTTCTCAAGAGATTTTGTCACTAACTCTGAACTTTCCAATTCAGTTCTAAACTGTTTCCGATTAGAAAGAACATGGGAGCCCTAATGACAGACAGGACACATGGCTTGTTGAGTCCCTTGACACTTTTGTGTAAAACTGTGTAGTTGAAAAAGGCTTAAGCTATGAAACAAAAGGAAATCTTTTGCAAAAGTCATAATGCATCGCCAATGTTAAGTATTTTTGTTGCAAAGTGAAAATCTACCAGAAACATTTTTGATTGAAAAACACGTGTCAGTCTTTGAATGGTGGCAGTAGCTAAGATAAAGATGCATTCCCATACCGGGAGTCGAACCCAGGCCACCTGGGTGAGAGCCAGGAATCCTAACCGCTAGACCATATGGGAAAAGATGCACTAATGTCTCAGTGACATTATGAAAAAAAAAAGTTTTCTGCTATGCACAATAAACTTCTGCAGATCTGCAGGTACAGCTTGCCTCGTTAGCGCAGTAGGTAGCGCGTCAGTCTCATAATCTGAAGGTCGTGAATTCGAGCCTCACACGGGGCACTGTTCCCTCCTTTTCTCGAGAGATTTTGTCACCAACTTAGAACTTTTCCATTCAATTCTACAACTTTTTCCATTAGAAAGGAAATGGGAATCCAAATAACTTACCGGACCCATGAGTTGTTGAGTCCCTTGACACTTTAGTGTAAAAAGGGGTGGTTGAGAATGAGTTGAGCTACGAATCCAAATTGAATCTTGTGTGAAGGGTCAGAATGAAGTGCCAAAACGCGGGCGTTCAGCATTTTTGCCTGAAAAAAACAAATCCTACTTGAAATACGTTTGACTAAAAAACACGCGTCAGTTTTTGAATGTTGGCAGCGGTGCAGAAAAAGATGTGTTCCCATACCAGTAGTCGAACTCGGGCCGCCTGGGTGAAAACCAGGAATCCTAACCGCTAGACCATATGGGAGAAGATGTACTGCCAGCTCACTTACAATATGAAAAAAAAGAGGTGTACTGCTTTGCACAAGCAACTTCCGCAGATTATTACGTGCATTTTGCCTCGTTAGCGCAGCAGGTAGCGCGTCAGTCTCGTAATCTGAAGGTCATGAGTTCGATTCTCACATGGGGCACTGGTACCATGTTTCCTTAACTGATTTTGCCACCATCTTGGCTAGAGAGTCACAGCTCTTTTCCATTCAGTAGCAAAACATCACCAATTGATGGAAGGGGAGCTCCAATGACAAACAGGGATAAAGGCTTGTTGAGTCCCTTAACACCCAGGAATTAAAAGTGAGAGATATGAATGGTTTGAGATATGACATCAAATAAGCTTTTGTGCAAATAAATATCCAAAAAACCTGGTGGTCTGCATTTTTGGCTGCAAAGAGCAGTTCCAACCTAAACTGATTCTGTCTGCAAGGCACGTGTTGGCTTTGGAATGTGGACACTAGTCCCCAAAAAAAAGTCTCTCCCATAGCAGGAATCGAACCAGTCAACCAGGAATACTAACTAAGTCTTTCTCCACATGGTGTAAGCAGTACAGTAAACAGCAAGACAGGTGTAAAAAAAAAAAAAAAAAAAAAAAAGAGTGTTTTGCTTTGAATACAAAACATCAACATTACAAGAGCTGAAACACGCTACATGGTCAAGGTTTTTGGCACGTCAGTTGAATAATTTGAAGATCATGAGTTTTTTGCTCACACGTGGCATCCTCCTTTTCTCAAGAGATTTTGTCACTAACTCTGAACTTTCCAATTCAGTTCTAAACTGTTTCCGATTAGAAAGAACATGGGAGCCCTAATGACAGACAGGACACATGGCTTGTTGAGTCCCTTGACACTTTTGTGTAAAACTGTGTAGTTGAAAAAGGCTTAAGCTATGAAACAAAAGGAAATCTTTTGCAAAAGTCATAATGCATCGCCAATGTTAAGTATTTTTGTTGCAAAGTGAAAATCTACCAGAAACATTTTTGATTGAAAAACACGTGTCAGTCTTTGAATGGTGGCAGTAGCTAAGATAAAGATGCATTCCCATACCGGGAGTCGAACCCAGGCCACCTGGGTGAGAGCCAGGAATCCTAACCGCTAGACCATATGGGAAAAGATGCACTAATGTCTCAGTGACATTATGAAAAAAAAAAGTTTTCTGCTATGCACAATAAACTTCTGCAGATCTGCAGGTACAGCTTGCCTCGTTAGCGCAGTAGGTAGCGCGTCAGTCTCATAATCTGAAGGTCGTGAATTCGAGCCTCACACGGGGCACTGTTCCCTCCTTTTCTCGAGAGATTTTGTCACCAACTTAGAACTTTTCCATTCAATTCTACAACTTTTTCCATTAGAAAGGAAATGGGAATCCAAATAACTTACCGGACCCATGAGTTGTTGAGTCCCTTGACACTTTAGTGTAAAAAGGGGTGGTTGAGAATGAGTTGAGCTACGAATCCAAATTGAATCTTGTGTGAAGGGTCAGAATGAAGTGCCAAAACGCGGGCGTTCAGCATTTTTGCCTGAAAAAAACAAATCCTACTTGAAATACGTTTGACTAAAAAACACGCGTCAGTTTTTGAATGTTGGCAGCGGTGCAGAAAAAGATGTGTTCCCATACCAGTAGTCGAACTCGGGCCGCCTGGGTGAAAACCAGGAATCCTAACCGCTAGACCATATGGGAGAAGATGTACTGCCAGCTCACTTACAATATGAAAAAAAAGAGGTGTACTGCTTTGCACAAGCAACTTCCGCAGATTATTACGTGCATTTTGCCTCGTTAGCGCAGCAGGTAGCGCGTCAGTCTCGTAATCTGAAGGTCATGAGTTCGATTCTCACATGGGGCACTGGTACCATGTTTCCTTAACTGATTTTGCCACCATCTTGGCTAGAGAGTCACAGCTCTTTTCCATTCAGTAGCAAAACATCACCAATTGATGGAAGGGGAGCTCCAATGACAAACAGGGATAAAGGCTTGTTGAGTCCCTTAACACCCAGGAATTAAAAGTGAGAGATATGAATGGTTTGAGATATGACATCAAATAAGCTTTTGTGCAAATAAATATCCAAAAAACCTGGTGGTCTGCATTTTTGGCTGCAAAGAGCAGTTCCAACCTAAACTGATTCTGTCTGCAAGGCACGTGTTGGCTTTGGAATGTGGACACTAGTCCCCAAAAAAAAGTCTCTCCCATAGCAGGAATCGAACCAGTCAACCAGGAATACTAACTAAGTCTTTCTCCACATGGTGTAAGCAGTACAGTAAACAGCAAGACAGGTGTAAAAAAAAAAAAAAAAAAAAAAAAGAGTGTTTTGCTTTGAATACAAAACATCAACATTACAAGAGCTGAAACACGCTACATGGTCAAGGTTTTTGGCACGTCAGTTGAATAATTTGAAGATCATGAGTTTTTTGCTCACACGTGGCATCCTCCTTTTCTCAAGAGATTTTGTCACTAACTCTGAACTTTCCAATTCAGTTCTAAACTGTTTCCGATTAGAAAGAACATGGGAGCCCTAATGACAGACAGGACACATGGCTTGTTGAGTCCCTTGACACTTTTGTGTAAAACTGTGTAGTTGAAAAAGGCTTAAGCTATGAAACAAAAGGAAATCTTTTGCAAAAGTCATAATGCATCGCCAATGTTAAGTATTTTTGTTGCAAAGTGAAAATCTACCAGAAACATTTTTGATTGAAAAACACGTGTCAGTCTTTGAATGGTGGCAGTAGCTAAGATAAAGATGCATTCCCATACCGGGAGTCGAACCCAGGCCACCTGGGTGAGAGCCAGGAATCCTAACCGCTAGACCATATGGGAAAAGATGCACTAATGTCTCAGTGACATTATGAAAAAAAAAAGTTTTCTGCTATGCACAATAAACTTCTGCAGATCTGCAGGTACAGCTTGCCTCGTTAGCGCAGTAGGTAGCGCGTCAGTCTCATAATCTGAAGGTCGTGAATTCGAGCCTCACACGGGGCACTGTTCCCTCCTTTTCTCGAGAGATTTTGTCACCAACTTAGAACTTTTCCATTCAATTCTACAACTTTTTCCATTAGAAAGGAAATGGGAATCCAAATAACTTACCGGACCCATGAGTTGTTGAGTCCCTTGACACTTTAGTGTAAAAAGGGGTGGTTGAGAATGAGTTGAGCTACGAATCCAAATTGAATCTTGTGTGAAGGGTCAGAATGAAGTGCCAAAACGCGGGCGTTCAGCATTTTTGCCTGAAAAAAACAAATCCTACTTGAAATACGTTTGACTAAAAAACACGCGTCAGTTTTTGAATGTTGGCAGCGGTGCAGAAAAAGATGTGTTCCCATACCAGTAGTCGAACTCGGGCCGCCTGGGTGAAAACCAGGAATCCTAACCGCTAGACCATATGGGAGAAGATGTACTGCCAGCTCACTTACAATATGAAAAAAAAGAGGTGTACTGCTTTGCACAAGCAACTTCCGCAGATTATTACGTGCATTTTGCCTCGTTAGCGCAGCAGGTAGCGCGTCAGTCTCGTAATCTGAAGGTCATGAGTTCGATTCTCACATGGGGCACTGGTACCATGTTTCCTTAACTGATTTTGCCACCATCTTGGCTAGAGAGTCACAGCTCTTTTCCATTCAGTAGCAAAACATCACCAATTGATGGAAGGGGAGCTCCAATGACAAACAGGGATAAAGGCTTGTTGAGTCCCTTAACACCCAGGAATTAAAAGTGAGAGATATGAATGGTTTGAGATATGACATCAAATAAGCTTTTGTGCAAATAAATATCCAAAAAACCTGGTGGTCTGCATTTTTGGCTGCAAAGAGCAGTTCCAACCTAAACTGATTCTGTCTGCAAGGCACGTGTTGGCTTTGGAATGTGGACACTAGTCCCCAAAAAAAAGTCTCTCCCATAGCAGGAATCGAACCAGTCAACCAGGAATACTAACTAAGTCTTTCTCCACATGGTGTAAGCAGTACAGTAAACAGCAAGACAGGTGTAAAAAAAAAAAAAAAAAAAAAAAAAAAAGAGTGTTTTGCTTTGAATACAAAACATCAACATTACAAGAGCTGAAACACGCTACATGGTCAAGGTTTTTGGCACGTCAGTTGAATAATTTGAAGATCATGAGTTTTTTGCTCACACGTGGCATCCTCCTTTTCTCAAGAGATTTTGTCACTAACTCTGAACTTTCCAATTCAGTTCTAAACTGTTTCCGATTAGAAAGAACATGGGAGCCCTAATGACAGACAGGACACATGGCTTGTTGAGTCCCTTGACACTTTTGTGTAAAACTGTGTAGTTGAAAAAGGCTTAAGCTATGAAACAAAAGGAAATCTTTTGCAAAAGTCATAATGCATCGCCAATGTTAAGTATTTTTGTTGCAAAGTGAAAATCTACCAGAAACATTTTTGATTGAAAAACACGTGTCAGTCTTTGAATGGTGGCAGTAGCTAAGATAAAGATGCATTCCCATACCGGGAGTCGAACCCAGGCCACCTGGGTGAGAGCCAGGAATCCTAACCGCTAGACCATATGGGAAAAGATGCACTAATGTCTCAGTGACATTATGAAAAAAAAAAGTTTTCTGCTATGCACAATAAACTTCTGCAGATCTGCAGGTACAGCTTGCCTCGTTAGCGCAGTAGGTAGCGCGTCAGTCTCATAATCTGAAGGTCGTGAATTCGAGCCTCACACGGGGCACTGTTCCCTCCTTTTCTCGAGAGATTTTGTCACCAACTTAGAACTTTTCCATTCAATTCTACAACTTTTTCCATTAGAAAGGAAATGGGAATCCAAATAACTTACCGGACCCATGAGTT
>NW_027362771.1:571884534-571887034 GCF_046119375.1 Phyllobates terribilis | reverse complement strand
GCAGGAATCGAACCAGTCAACCAGGAATACTAACTAAGTCTTTCTCCACATGGTGTAAGCAGTACAGTAAACAGCAAGACAGGTGTAAAAAAAAAAAAAAAAAAAAAAAAGAGTGTTTTGCTTTGAATACAAAACATCAACATTACAAGAGCTGAAACACGCTACATGGTCAAGGTTTTTGGCACGTCAGTTGAATAATTTGAAGATCATGAGTTTTTTGCTCACACGTGGCATCCTCCTTTTCTCAAGAGATTTTGTCACTAACTCTGAACTTTCCAATTCAGTTCTAAACTGTTTCCGATTAGAAAGAACATGGGAGCCCTAATGACAGACAGGACACATGGCTTGTTGAGTCCCTTGACACTTTTGTGTAAAACTGTGTAGTTGAAAAAGGCTTAAGCTATGAAACAAAAGGAAATCTTTTGCAAAAGTCATAATGCATCGCCAATGTTAAGTATTTTTGTTGCAAAGTGAAAATCTACCAGAAACATTTTTGATTGAAAAACACGTGTCAGTCTTTGAATGGTGGCAGTAGCTAAGATAAAGATGCATTCCCATACCGGGAGTCGAACCCAGGCCACCTGGGTGAGAGCCAGGAATCCTAACCGCTAGACCATATGGGAAAAGATGCACTAATGTCTCAGTGACATTATGAAAAAAAAAAGTTTTCTGCTATGCACAATAAACTTCTGCAGATCTGCAGGTACAGCTTGCCTCGTTAGCGCAGTAGGTAGCGCGTCAGTCTCATAATCTGAAGGTCGTGAATTCGAGCCTCACACGGGGCACTGTTCCCTCCTTTTCTCGAGAGATTTTGTCACCAACTTAGAACTTTTCCATTCAATTCTACAACTTTTTCCATTAGAAAGGAAATGGGAATCCAAATAACTTACCGGACCCATGAGTTGTTGAGTCCCTTGACACTTTAGTGTAAAAAGGGGTGGTTGAGAATGAGTTGAGCTACGAATCCAAATTGAATCTTGTGTGAAGGGTCAGAATGAAGTGCCAAAACGCGGGCATTCAGCATTTTTGCCTGAAAAAAACAAATCCTACTTGAAATACGTTTGACTAAAAAACACGCGTCAGTTTTTGAATGTTGGCAGCGGTGCAGAAAAAGATGTGTTCCCATACCAGTAGTCGAACTCGGGCCGCCTGGGTGAAAACCAGGAATCCTAACCGCTAGACCATATGGGAGAAGATGTACTGCCAGCTCACTTACAATATGAAAAAAAAGAGGTGTACTGCTTTGCACAAGCAACTTCCGCAGATTATTACGTGCATTTTGCCTCGTTAGCGCAGCAGGTAGCGCGTCAGTCTCGTAATCTGAAGGTCATGAGTTCGATTCTCACATGGGGCACTGGTACCATGTTTCCTTAACTGATTTTGCCACCATCTTGGCTAGAGAGTCACAGCTCTTTTCCATTCAGTAGCAAAACATCACCAATTGATGGAAGGGGAGCTCCAATGACAAACAGGGATAAAGGCTTGTTGAGTCCCTTAACACCCAGGAATTAAAAGTGAGAGATATGAATGGTTTGAGATATGACATCAAATAAGCTTTTGTGCAAATAAATATCCAAAAAACCTGGTGGTCTGCATTTTTGGCTGCAAAGAGCAGTTCCAACCTAAACTGATTCTGTCTGCAAGGCACGTGTTGGCTTTGGAATGTGGACACTAGTCCCCAAAAAAAAGTCTCTCCCATAGCAGGAATCGAACCAGTCAACCAGGAATACTAACTAAGTCTTTCTCCACATGGTGTAAGCAGTACAGTAAACAGCAAGACAGGTGTAAAAAAAAAAAAAAAAAAAAAAAAGAGTGTTTTGCTTTGAATACAAAACATCAACATTACAAGAGCTGAAACACGCTACATGGTCAAGGTTTTTGGCACGTCAGTTGAATAATTTGAAGATCATGAGTTTTTTGCTCACACGTGGCATCCTCCTTTTCTCAAGAGATTTTGTCACTAACTCTGAACTTTCCAATTCAGTTCTAAACTGTTTCCGATTAGAAAGAACATGGGAGCCCTAATGACAGACAGGACACATGGCTTGTTGAGTCCCTTGACACTTTTGTGTAAAACTGTGTAGTTGAAAAAGGCTTAAGCTATGAAACAAAAGGAAATCTTTTGCAAAAGTCATAATGCATCGCCAATGTTAAGTATTTTTGTTGCAAAGTGAAAATCTACCAGAAACATTTTTGATTGAAAAACACGTGTCAGTCTTTGAATGGTGGCAGTAGCTAAGATAAAGATGCATTCCCATACCGGGAGTCGAACCCAGGCCACCTGGGTGAGAGCCAGGAATCCTAACCGCTAGACCATATGGGAAAAGATGCACTAATGTCTCAGTGACATTATGAAAAAAAAAAGTTTTCTGCTATGCACAATAAACTTCTGCAGATCTGCAGGTACAGCTTGCCTCGTTAGCGCAGTAGGTAGCGCGTCAGTCTCATAATCTGAAGGTCGTGAATTCGAGCCTCACACGGGGCACTGTTCCCTCCTTTT
>NW_027362771.1:571844534-571879534 GCF_046119375.1 Phyllobates terribilis | reverse complement strand
CTGCAGATCTGCAGGTACAGCTTGCCTCGTTAGCGCAGTAGGTAGCGCGTCAGTCTCATAATCTGAAGGTCGTGAATTCGAGCCTCACACGGGGCACTGTTCCCTCCTTTTCTCGAGAGATTTTGTCACCAACTTAGAACTTTTCCATTCAATTCTACAACTTTTTCCATTAGAAAGGAAATGGGAATCCAAATAACTTACCGGACCCATGAGTTGTTGAGTCCCTTGACACTTTAGTGTAAAAAGGGGTGGTTGAGAATGAGTTGAGCTACGAATCCAAATTGAATCTTGTGTGAAGGGTCAGAATGAAGTGCCAAAACGCGGGCGTTCAGCATTTTTGCCTGAAAAAAACAAATCCTACTTGAAATACGTTTGACTAAAAAACACGCGTCAGTTTTTGAATGTTGGCAGCGGTGCAGAAAAGGATGCGTTCCCATACCAGTAGTCGAACCCGGGCCGCCTGGGTGAAAACCAGGAATCCTAACCGCTAGACCATATGGGAGAAGATGTACTGCCAGCTCACTTACAATATGAAAAAAAAGAGGTGTACTGCTTTGCACAAGCAACTTCCGCAGATTATTACGTGCATTTTGCCTCGTTAGCGCAGCAGGTAGCGCGTCAGTCTCGTAATCTGAAGGTCATGAGTTCGATTCTCACATGGGGCACTGGTACCGTGTTTCCTTAACTGATTTTGCCACCATCTTGGCTAGAGAGTCACAGCTCTTTTCCATTCAGTAGCAAAACATCACCAATTGATGGAAGGGGAGCTCCAATGACAAACAGGGATAAAGGCTTGTTGAGTCCCTTAACACCCAGGAATTAAAAGTGAGAGATATGAATGGTTTGAGATATGACATCAAATAAGCTTTTGTGCAAATAAATATCCAAAAAAACTGGTGGTCTGCATTTTTGGCTGCAAAGAGCAGTTCCAACCTAAACTGATTCTGTCTGCAAGGCACGTGTTGGCTTTGGAATGTGGACACTAGTCCCCAAAAAAAAGTCTCTCCCATAGCAGGAATCGAACCAGTCAACCAGGAATACTAACTAAGTCTTTCTCCACATGGTGTAAGCAGTACAGTAAACAGCAAGACAGGTGTAAAAAAAAAAAAAAAAGAGTGTTTTGCTTTGAATACAAAACATCAACATTACAAGAGCTGAAACACGCTACATGGTCAAGGTTTTTGGCACGTCAGTTGAATAATTTGAAGATCATGAGTTTTTTGCTCACACGTGGCATCCTCCTTTTCTCAAGAGATTTTGTCACTAACTCTGAACTTTCCAATTCAGTTCTAAACTGTTTCCGATTAGAAAGAACATGGGAGCCCTAATGACAGACAGGACACATGGCTTGTTGAGTCCCTTGACACTTTTGTGTAAAACTGTGTAGTTGAAAAAGGCTTAAGCTATGAAACAAAAGGAAATCTTTTGCAAAAGTCATAATGCATCGCCAATGTTAAGTATTTTTGTTGCAAAGTGAAAATCTACCAGAAACATTTTTGATTGAAAAACACGTGTCAGTCTTTGAATGGTGGCAGTAGCTAAGATAAAGATGCATTCCCATACCGGGAGTCGAACCCAGGCCACCTGGGTGAGAGCCAGGAATCCTAACCGCTAGACCATATGGGAAAAGATGCACTAATGTCTCAGTGACATTATGAAAAAAAAAAGTTTTCTGCTATGCACAATAAACTTCTGCAGATCTGCAGGTACAGCTTGCCTCGTTAGCGCAGTAGGTAGCGCGTCAGTCTCATAATCTGAAGGTCGTGAGTTCGAGCCTCACACGGGGCACTGTTCCCTCCTTTTCTCGAGAGATTTTGTCACCAACTTAGAACTTTTCCATTCAATTCTACAACTTTTTCCATTAGAAAGGAAATGGGAATCCAAATAACTTACCGGACCCATGAGTTGTTGAGTCCCTTGACACTTTAGTGTAAAAAGGGGTGGTTGAGAATGAGTTGAGCTACGAATCCAAATTGAATCTTGTGTGAAGGGTCAGAATGAAGTGCCAAAACGCGGGCGTTCAGCATTTTTGCCTGAAAAAAACAAATCCTACTTGAAATACGTTTGACTAAAAAACACGCGTCAGTTTTTGAATGTTGGCAGCGGTGCAGAAAAGGATGCGTTCCCATACCAGTAGTCGAACCCGGGCCGCCTGGGTGAAAACCAGGAATCCTAACCGCTAGACCATATGGGAGAAGATGTACTGCCAGCTCACTTACAATATGAAAAAAAAGAGGTGTACTGCTTTGCACAAGCAACTTCCGCAGATTATTACGTGCATTTTGCCTCGTTAGCGCAGCAGGTAGCGCGTCAGTCTCGTAATCTGAAGGTCATGAGTTCGATTCTCACATGGGGCACTGGTACCATGTTTCCTTAACTGATTTTGCCACCATCTTGGCTAGAGAGTCACAGCTCTTTTCCATTCAGTAGCAAAACATCACCAATTGATGGAAGGGGAGCTCCAATGACAAACAGGGATAAAGGCTTGTTGAGTCCCTTAACACCCAGGAATTAAAAGTGAGAGATATGAATGGTTTGAGATATGACATCAAATAAGCTTTTGTGCAAATAAATATCCAAAAAACCTGGTGGTCTGCATTTTTGGCTGCAAAGAGCAGTTCCAACCTAAACTGATTCTGTCTGCAAGGCACGTGTTGGCTTTGGAATGTGGACACTAGTCCCCAAAAAAAAGTCTCTCCCATAGCAGGAATCGAACCAGTCAACCAGGAATACTAACTAAGTCTTTCTCCACATGGTGTAAGCAGTACAGTAAACAGCAAGACAGGTGTAAAAAAAAAAAAAAAAAGAGTGTTTTGCTTTGAATACAAAACATCAACATTACAAGAGCTGAAACACGCTACATGGTCAAGGTTTTTGGCACGTCAGTTGAATAATTTGAAGATCATGAGTTTTTTGCTCACACGTGGCATCCTCCTTTTCTCAAGAGATTTTGTCACTAACTCTGAACTTTCCAATTCAGTTCTAAACTGTTTCCGATTAGAAAGAACATGGGAGCCCTAATGACAGACAGGACACATGGCTTGTTGAGTCCCTTGACACTTTTGTGTAAAACTGTGTAGTTGAAAAAGGCTTAAGCTATGAAACAAAAGGAAATCTTTTGCAAAAGTCATAATGCATCGCCAATGTTAAGTATTTTTGTTGCAAAGTGAAAATCTACCAGAAACATTTTTGATTGAAAAACACGTGTCAGTCTTTGAATGGTGGCAGTAGCTAAGATAAAGATGCATTCCCATACCGGGAGTCAAACCCAGGCCACCTGGGTGAGAGCCAGGAATCCTAACCGCTAGACCATATGGGAAAAGATGCACTAATGTCTCAGTGACATTATGAAAAAAAAAAGTTTTCTGCTATGCACAATAAACTTCTGCAGATCTGCAGGTACAGCTTGCCTCGTTAGCGCAGTAGGTAGCGCGTCAGTCTCATAATCTGAAGGTCGTGAGTTCGAGCCTCACACGGGGCACTGTTCCCTCCTTTTCTCGAGAGATTTTGTCACCAACTTAGAACTTTTCCATTCAATTCTACAACTTTTTCCATTAGAAAGGAAATGGGAATCCAAATAACTTACCGGACCCATGAGTTGTTGAGTCCCTTGACACTTTAGTGTAAAAAGGGGTGGTTGAGAATGAGTTGAGCTACGAATCCAAATTGAATCTTGTGTGAAGGGTCAGAATGAAGTGCCAAAACGCGGGCGTTCAGCATTTTTGCCTGAAAAAAACAAATCCTACTTGAAATACGTTTGACTAAAAAACACGCGTCAGTTTTTGAATGTTGGCAGCGGTGCAGAAAAGGATGCGTTCCCATACCAGTAGTCGAACCCGGGCCGCCTGGGTGAAAACCAGGAATCCTAACCGCTAGACCATATGGGAGAAGATGTACTGCCAGCTCACTTACAATATGAAAAAAAAGAGGTGTACTGCTTTGCACAAGCAACTTCCGCAGATTATTACGTGCATTTTGCCTCGTTAGCGCAGCAGGTAGCGCGTCAGTCTCGTAATCTGAAGGTCATGAGTTCGATTCTCACATGGGGCACTGGTACCATGTTTCCTTAACTGATTTTGCCACCATCTTGGCTAGAGAGTCACAGCTCTTTTCCATTCAGTAGCAAAACATCACCAATTGATGGAAGGGGAGCTCCAATGACAAACAGGGATAAAGGCTTGTTGAGTCCCTTAACACCCAGGAATTAAAAGTGAGAGATATGAATGGTTTGAGATATGACATCAAATAAGCTTTTGTGCAAATAAATATCCAAAAAACCTGGTGGTCTGCATTTTTGGCTGCAAAGAGCAGTTCCAACCTAAACTGATTCTGTCTGCAAGGCACGTGTTGGCTTTGGAATGTGGACACTAGTCCCCAAAAAAAAGTCTCTCCCATAGCAGGAATCGAACCAGTCAACCAGGAATACTAACTAAGTCTTTCTCCACATGGTGTAAGCAGTACAGTAAACAGCAAGACAGGTGTAAAAAAAAAAAAAAAAAGAGTGTTTTGCTTTGAATACAAAACATCAACATTACAAGAGCTGAAACACGCTACATGGTCAAGGTTTTTGGCACGTCAGTTGAATAATTTGAAGATCATGAGTTTTTTGCTCACACGTGGCATCCTCCTTTTCTCAAGAGATTTTGTCACTAACTCTGAACTTTCCAATTCAGTTCTAAACTGTTTCCGATTAGAAAGAACATGGGAGCCCTAATGACAGACAGGACACATGGCTTGTTGAGTCCCTTGACACTTTTGTGTAAAACTGTGTAGTTGAAAAAGGCTTAAGCTATGAAACAAAAGGAAATCTTTTGCAAAAGTCATAATGCATCGCCAATGTTAAGTATTTTTGTTGCAAAGTGAAAATCTACCAGAAACATTTTTGATTGAAAAACACGTGTCAGTCTTTGAATGGTGGCAGTAGCTAAGATAAAGATGCATTCCCATACCGGGAGTCGAACCCAGGCCACCTGGGTGAGAGCCAGGAATCCTAACCGCTAGACCATATGGGAAAAGATGCACTAATGTCTCAGTGACATTATGAAAAAAAAAAGTTTTCTGCTATGCACAATAAACTTCTGCAGATCTGCAGGTACAGCTTGCCTCGTTAGCGCAGTAGGTAGCGCGTCAGTCTCATAATCTGAAGGTCGTGAGTTCGAGCCTCACACGGGGCACTGTTCCCTCCTTTTCTCGAGAGATTTTGTCACCAACTTAGAACTTTTCCATTCAATTCTACAACTTTTTCCATTAGAAAGGAAATGGGAATCCAAATAACTTACCGGACCCATGAGTTGTTGAGTCCCTTGACACTTTAGTGTAAAAAGGGGTGGTTGAGAATGAGTTGAGCTACGAATCCAAATTGAATCTTGTGTGAAGGGTCAGAATGAAGTGCCAAAACGCGGGCGTTCAGCATTTTTGCCTGAAAAAAACAAATCCTACTTGAAATACGTTTGACTAAAAAACACGCGTCAGTTTTTGAATGTTGGCAGCGGTGCAGAAAAGGATGCGTTCCCATACCAGTAGTCGAACCCGGGCCGCCTGGGTGAAAACCAGGAATCCTAACCGCTAGACCATATGGGAGAAGATGTACTGCCAGCTCACTTACAATATGAAAAAAAAGAGGTGTACTGCTTTGCACAAGCAACTTCCGCAGATTATTACGTGCATTTTGCCTCGTTAGCGCAGCAGGTAGCGCGTCAGTCTCGTAATCTGAAGGTCATGAGTTCGATTCTCACATGGGGCACTGGTACCATGTTTCCTTAACTGATTTTGCCACCATCTTGGCTAGAGAGTCACAGCTCTTTTCCATTCAGTAGCAAAACATCACCAATTGATGGAAGGGGAGCTCCAATGACAAACAGGGATAAAGGCTTGTTGAGTCCCTTAACACCCAGGAATTAAAAGTGAGAGATATGAATGGTTTGAGATATGACATCAAATAAGCTTTTGTGCAAATAAATATCCAAAAAACCTGGTGGTCTGCATTTTTGGCTGCAAAGAGCAGTTCCAACCTAAACTGATTCTGTCTGCAAGGCACGTGTTGGCTTTGGAATGTGGACACTAGTCCCCAAAAAAAAGTCTCTCCCATAGCAGGAATCGAACCAGTCAACCAGGAATACTAACTAAGTCTTTCTCCACATGGTGTAAGCAGTACAGTAAACAGCAAGACAGGTGTAAAAAAAAAAAAAAAAAAAAAAAAGAGTGTTTTGCTTTGAATACAAAACATCAACATTACAAGAGCTGAAACACGCTACATGGTCAAGGTTTTTGGCACGTCAGTTGAATAATTTGAAGATCATGAGTTTTTTGCTCACACGTGGCATCCTCCTTTTCTCAAGAGATTTTGTCACTAACTCTGAACTTTCCAATTCAGTTCTAAACTGTTTCCGATTAGAAAGAACATGGGAGCCCTAATGACAGACAGGACACATGGCTTGTTGAGTCCCTTGACACTTTTGTGTAAAACTGTGTAGTTGAAAAAGGCTTAAGCTATGAAACAAAAGGAAATCTTTTGCAAAAGTCATAATGCATCGCCAATGTTAAGTATTTTTGTTGCAAAGTGAAAATCTACCAGAAACATTTTTGATTGAAAAACACGTGTCAGTCTTTGAATGGTGGCAGTAGCTAAGATAAAGATGCATTCCCATACCGGGAGTCGAACCCAGGCCACCTGGGTGAGAGCCAGGAATCCTAACCGCTAGACCATATGGGAAAAGATGCACTAATGTCTCAGTGACATTATGAAAAAAAAAAGTTTTCTGCTATGCACAATAAACTTCTGCAGATCTGCAGGTACAGCTTGCCTCGTTAGCGCAGTAGGTAGCGCGTCAGTCTCATAATCTGAAGGTCGTGAGTTCGAGCCTCACACGGGGCACTGTTCCCTCCTTTTCTCGAGAGATTTTGTCACCAACTTAGAACTTTTCCATTCAATTCTACAACTTTTTCCATTAGAAAGGAAATGGGAATCCAAATAACTTACCGGACCCATGAGTTGTTGAGTCCCTTGACACTTTAGTGTAAAAAGGGGTGGTTGAGAATGAGTTGAGCTACGAATCCAAATTGAATCTTGTGTGAAGGGTCAGAATGAAGTGCCAAAACGCGGGCGTTCAGCATTTTTGCCTGAAAAAAACAAATCCTACTTGAAATACGTTTGACTAAAAAACACGCGTCAGTTTTTGAATGTTGGCAGCGGTGCAGAAAAGGATGCGTTCCCATACCAGTAGTCGAACCCGGGCCGCCTGGGTGAAAACCAGGAATCCTAACCGCTAGACCATATGGGAGAAGATGTACTGCCAGCTCACTTACAATATGAAAAAAAAGAGGTGTACTGCTTTGCACAAGCAACTTCCGCAGATTATTACGTGCATTTTGCCTCGTTAGCGCAGCAGGTAGCGCGTCAGTCTCGTAATCTGAAGGTCATGAGTTCGATTCTCACATGGGGCACTGGTACCATGTTTCCTTAACTGATTTTGCCACCATCTTGGCTAGAGAGTCACAGCTCTTTTCCATTCAGTAGCAAAACATCACCAATTGATGGAAGGGGAGCTCCAATGACAAACAGGGATAAAGGCTTGTTGAGTCCCTTAACACCCAGGAATTAAAAGTGAGAGATATGAATGGTTTGAGATATGACATCAAATAAGCTTTTGTGCAAATAAATATCCAAAAAACCTGGTGGTCTGCATTTTTGGCTGCAAAGAGCAGTTCCAACCTAAACTGATTCTGTCTGCAAGGCACGTGTTGGCTTTGGAATGTGGACACTAGTCCCCAAAAAAAAGTCTCTCCCATAGCAGGAATCGAACCAGTCAACCAGGAATACTAACTAAGTCTTTCTCCACATGGTGTAAGCAGAACAGTAAACAGCAAGACAGGTGTAAAAAAAAAAAAAAAAAAAAAAAAGAGTGTTTTGCTTTGAATACAAAACATCAACATTACAAGAGCTGAAACACGCTACATGGTCAAGGTTTTTGGCACGTCAGTTGAATAATTTGAAGATCATGAGTTTTTTGCTCACACGTGGCATCCTCCTTTTCTCAAGAGATTTTGTCACTAACTCTGAACTTTCCAATTCAGTTCTAAACTGTTTCCGATTAGAAAGAACATGGGAGCCCTAATGACAGACAGGACACATGGCTTGTTGAGTCCCTTGACACTTTTGTGTAAAACTGTGTAGTTGAAAAAGGCTTAAGCTATGAAACAAAAGGAAATCTTTTGCAAAAGTCATAATGCATCGCCAATGTTAAGTATTTTTGTTGCAAAGTGAAAATCTACCAGAAACATTTTTGATTGAAAAACACGTGTCAGTCTTTGAATGGTGGCAGTAGCTAAGATAAAGATGCATTCCCATACCGGGAGTCGAACCCAGGCCACCTGGGTGAGAGCCAGGAATCCTAACCGCTAGACCATATGGGAAAAGATGCACTAATGTCTCAGTGACATTATGAAAAAAAAAAGTTTTCTGCTATGCACAATAAACTTCTGCAGATCTGCAGGTACAGCTTGCCTCGTTAGCGCAGTAGGTAGCGCGTCAGTCTCATAATCTGAAGGTCGTGAGTTCGAGCCTCACACGGGGCACTGTTCCCTCCTTTTCTCGAGAGATTTTGTCACCAACTTAGAACTTTTCCATTCAATTCTACAACTTTTTCCATTAGAAAGGAAATGGGAATCCAAATAACTTACCGGACCCATGAGTTGTTGAGTCCCTTGACACTTTAGTGTAAAAAGGGGTGGTTGAGAATGAGTTGAGCTACGAATCCAAATTGAATCTTGTGTGAAGGGTCAGAATGAAGTGCCAAAACGCGGGCGTTCAGCATTTTTGCCTGAAAAAAACAAATCCTACTTGAAATACGTTTGACTAAAAAACACGCGTCAGTTTTTGAATGTTGGCAGCGGTGCAGAAAAGGATGCGTTCCCATACCAGTAGTCGAACCCGGGCCGCCTGGGTGAAAACCAGGAATCCTAACCGCTAGACCATATGGGAGAAGATGTACTGCCAGCTCACTTACAATATGAAAAAAAAGAGGTGTACTGCTTTGCACAAGCAACTTCCGCAGATTATTACGTGCATTTTGCCTCGTTAGCGCAGCAGGTAGCGCGTCAGTCTCGTAATCTGAAGGTCATGAGTTCGATTCTCACATGGGGCACTGGTACCATGTTTCCTTAACTGATTTTGCCACCATCTTGGCTAGAGAGTCACAGCTCTTTTCCATTCAGTAGCAAAACATCACCAATTGATGGAAGGGGAGCTCCAATGACAAACAGGGATAAAGGCTTGTTGAGTCCCTTAACACCCAGGAATTAAAAGTGAGAGATATGAATGGTTTGAGATATGACATCAAATAAGCTTTTGTGCAAATAAATATCCAAAAAACCTGGTGGTCTGCATTTTTGGCTGCAAAGAGCAGTTCCAACCTAAACTGATTCTGTCTGCAAGGCACGTGTTGGCTTTGGAATGTGGACACTAGTCCCCAAAAAAAAGTCTCTCCCATAGCAGGAATCGAACCAGTCAACCAGGAATACTAACTAAGTCTTTCTCCACATGGTGTAAGCAGTACAGTAAACAGCAAGACAGGTGTAAAAAAAAAAAAAAAAAGAGTGTTTTGCTTTGAATACAAAACATCAACATTACAAGAGCTGAAACACGCTACATGGTCAAGGTTTTTGGCACGTCAGTTGAATAATTTGAAGATCATGAGTTTTTTGCTCACACGTGGCATCCTCCTTTTCTCAAGAGATTTTGTCACTAACTCTGAACTTTCCAATTCAGTTCTAAACTGTTTCCGATTAGAAAGAACATGGGAGCCCTAATGACAGACAGGACACATGGCTTGTTGAGTCCCTTGACACTTTTGTGTAAAACTGTGTAGTTGAAAAAGGCTTAAGCTATGAAACAAAAGGAAATCTTTTGCAAAAGTCATAATGCATCGCCAATGTTAAGTATTTTTGTTGCAAAGTGAAAATCTACCAGAAACATTTTTGATTGAAAAACACGTGTCAGTCTTTGAATGGTGGCAGTAGCTAAGATAAAGATGCATTCCCATACCGGGAGTCGAACCCAGGCCACCTGGGTGAGAGCCAGGAATCCTAACCGCTAGACCATATGGGAAAAGATGCACTAATGTCTCAGTGACATTATGAAAAAAAAAAGTTTTCTGCTATGCACAATAAACTTCTGCAGATCTGCAGGTACAGCTTACCTCGTTAGCGCAGTAGGTAGCGCGTCAGTCTCATAATCTGAAGGTCGTGAGTTCGAGCCTCACACGGGGCACTGTTCCCTCCTTTTCTCGAGAGATTTTGTCACCAACTTAGAACTTTTCCATTCAATTCTACAACTTTTTCCATTAGAAAGGAAATGGGAATCCAAATAACTTACCGGACCCATGAGTTGTTGAGTCCCTTGACACTTTAGTGTAAAAAGGGGTGGTTGAGAATGAGTTGAGCTACGAATCCAAATTGAATCTTGTGTGAAGGGTCAGAATGAAGTGCCAAAACGCGGGCGTTCAGCATTTTTGCCTGAAAAAAACAAATCCTACTTGAAATACGTTTGACTAAAAAACACGCGTCAGTTTTTGAATGTTGGCAGCGGTGCAGAAAAGGATGCGTTCCCATACCAGTAGTCGAACCCGGGCCGCCTGGGTGAAAACCAGGAATCCTAACCGCTAGACCATATGGGAGAAGATGTACTGCCAGCTCACTTACAATATGAAAAAAAAGAGGTGTACTGCTTTGCACAAGCAACTTCCGCAGATTATTACGTGCATTTTGCCTCGTTAGCGCAGCAGGTAGCGCGTCAGTCTCGTAATCTGAAGGTCATGAGTTCGATTCTCACATGGGGCACTGGTACCATGTTTCCTTAACTGATTTTGCCACCATCTTGGCTAGAGAGTCACAGCTCTTTTCCATTCAGTAGCAAAACATCACCAATTGATGGAAGGGGAGCTCCAATGACAAACAGGGATAAAGGCTTGTTGAGTCCCTTAACACCCAGGAATTAAAAGTGAGAGATATGAATGGTTTGAGATATGACATCAAATAAGCTTTTGTGCAAATAAATATCCAAAAAACCTGGTGGTCTGCATTTTTGGCTGCAAAGAGCAGTTCCAACCTAAACTGATTCTGTCTGCAAGGCACGTGTTGGCTTTGGAATGTGGACACTAGTCCCCAAAAAAAAGTCTCTCCCATAGCAGGAATCGAACCAGTCAACCAGGAATACTAACTAAGTCTTTCTCCACATGGTGTAAGCAGTACAGTAAACAGCAAGACAGGTGTAAAAAAAAAAAAAAAAAGAGTGTTTTGCTTTGAATACAAAACATCAACATTACAAGAGCTGAAACACGCTACATGGTCAAGGTTTTTGGCACGTCAGTTGAATAATTTGAAGATCATGAGTTTTTTGCTCACACGTGGCATCCTCCTTTTCTCAAGAGATTTTGTCACTAACTCTGAACTTTCCAATTCAGTTCTAAACTGTTTCCGATTAGAAAGAACATGGGAGCCCTAATGACAGACAGGACACATGGCTTGTTGAGTCCCTTGACACTTTTGTGTAAAACTGTGTAGTTGAAAAAGGCTTAAGCTATGAAACAAAAGGAAATCTTTTGCAAAAGTCATAATGCATCGCCAATGTTAAGTATTTTTGTTGCAAAGTGAAAATCTACCAGAAACATTTTTGATTGAAAAACACGTGTCAGTCTTTGAATGGTGGCAGTAGCTAAGATAAAGATGCATTCCCATACCGGGAGTCGAACCCAGGCCACCTGGGTGAGAGCCAGGAATCCTAACCGCTAGACCATATGGGAAAAGATGCACTAATGTCTCAGTGACATTATGAAAAAAAAAAGTTTTCTGCTATGCACAATAAACTTCTGCAGATCTGCAGGTACAGCTTGCCTCGTTAGCGCAGTAGGTAGCGCGTCAGTCTCATAATCTGAAGGTCGTGAGTTCGAGCCTCACACGGTGCACTGTTCCCTCCTTTTCTCGAGAGATTTTGTCACCAACTTAGAACTTTTCCATTCAATTCTACAACTTTTTCCATTAGAAAGGAAATGGGAATCCAAATAACTTACCGGACCCATGAGTTGTTGAGTCCCTTGACACTTTAGTGTAAAAAGGGGTGGTTGAGAATGAGTTGAGCTACGAATCCAAATTGAATCTTGTGTGAAGGGTCAGAATGAAGTGCCAAAACGCGGGCGTTCAGCATTTTTGCCTGAAAAAAACAAATCCTACTTGAAATACGTTTGACTAAAAAACACGCGTCAGTTTTTGAATGTTGGCAGCGGTGCAGAAAAGGATGCGTTCCCATACCAGTAGTCGAACCCGGGCCGCCTGGGTGAAAACCAGGAATCCTAACCGCTAGACCATATGGGAGAAGATGTACTGCCAGCTCACTTACAATATGAAAAAAAAGAGGTGTACTGCTTTGCACAAGCAACTTCCGCAGATTATTACGTGCATTTTGCCTCGTTAGCGCAGCAGGTAGCGCGTCAGTCTCGTAATCTGAAGGTCATGAGTTCGATTCTCACATGGGGCACTGGTACCATGTTTCCTTAACTGATTTTGCCACCATCTTGGCTAGAGAGTCACAGCTCTTTTCCATTCAGTAGCAAAACATCACCAATTGATGGAAGGGGAGCTCCAATGACAAACAGGGATAAAGGCTTGTTGAGTCCCTTAACACCCAGGAATTAAAAGTGAGAGATATGAATGGTTTGAGATATGACATCAAATAAGCTTTTGTGCAAATAAATATCCAAAAAACCTGGTGGTCTGCATTTTTGGCTGCAAAGAGCAGTTCCAACCTAAACTGATTCTGTCTGCAAGGCACGTGTTGGCTTTGGAATGTGGACACTAGTCCCCAAAAAAAAGTCTCTCCCATAGCAGGAATCGAACCAGTCAACCAGGAATACTAACTAAGTCTTTCTCCACATGGTGTAAGCAGTACAGTAAACAGCAAGACAGGTGTAAAAAAAAAAAAAAAAAGAGTGTTTTGCTTTGAATACAAAACATCAACATTACAAGAGCTGAAACACGCTACATGGTCAAGGTTTTTGGCACGTCAGTTGAATAATTTGAAGATCATGAGTTTTTTGCTCACACGTGGCATCCTCCTTTTCTCAAGAGATTTTGTCACTAACTCTGAACTTTCCAATTCAGTTCTAAACTGTTTCCGATTAGAAAGAACATGGGAGCCCTAATGACAGACAGGACACATGGCTTGTTGAGTCCCTTGACACTTTTGTGTAAAACTGTGTAGTTGAAAAAGGCTTAAGCTATGAAACAAAAGGAAATCTTTTGCAAAAGTCATAATGCATCGCCAATGTTAAGTATTTTTGTTGCAAAGTGAAAATCTACCAGAAACATTTTTGATTGAAAAACACGTGTCAGTCTTTGAATGGTGGCAGTAGCTAAGATAAAGATGCATTCCCATACCGGGAGTCGAACCCAGGCCACCTGGGTGAGAGCCAGGAATCCTAACCGCTAGACCATATGGGAAAAGATGCACTAATGTCTCAGTGACATTATGAAAAAAAAAAGTTTTCTGCTATGCACAATAAACTTCTGCAGATCTGCAGGTACAGCTTGCCTCGTTAGCGCAGTAGGTAGCGCGTCAGTCTCATAATCTGAAGGTCGTGAGTTCGAGCCTCACACGGGGCACTGTTCCCTCCTTTTCTCGAGAGATTTTGTCACCAACTTAGAACTTTTCCATTCAATTCTACAACTTTTTCCATTAGAAAGGAAATGGGAATCCAAATAACTTACCGGACCCATGAGTTGTTGAGTCCCTTGACACTTTAGTGTAAAAAGGGGTGGTTGAGAATGAGTTGAGCTACGAATCCAAATTGAATCTTGTGTGAAGGGTCAGAATGAAGTGCCAAAACGCGGGCGTTCAGCATTTTTGCCTGAAAAAAACAAATCCTACTTGAAATACGTTTGACTAAAAAACACGCGTCAGTTTTTGAATGTTGGCAGCGGTGCAGAAAAGGATGCGTTCCCATACCAGTAGTCGAACCCGGGCCGCCTGGGTGAAAACCAGGAATCCTAACCGCTAGACCATATGGGAGAAGATGTACTGCCAGCTCACTTACAATATGAAAAAAAAGAGGTGTACTGCTTTGCACAAGCAACTTCCGCAGATTATTACGTGCATTTTGCCTCGTTAGCGCAGCAGGTAGCGCGTCAGTCTCGTAATCTGAAGGTCATGAGTTCGATTCTCACATGGGGCACTGGTACCATGTTTCCTTAACTGATTTTGCCACCATCTTGGCTAGAGAGTCACAGCTCTTTTCCATTCAGTAGCAAAACATCACCAATTGATGGAAGGGGAGCTCCAATGACAAACAGGGATAAAGGCTTGTTGAGTCCCTTAACACCCAGGAATTAAAAGTGAGAGATATGAATGGTTTGAGATATGACATCAAATAAGCTTTTGTGCAAATAAATATCCAAAAAACCTGGTGGTCTGCATTTTTGGCTGCAAAGAGCAGTTCCAACCTAAACTGATTCTGTCTGCAAGGCACGTGTTGGCTTTGGAATGTGGACACTAGTCCCCAAAAAAAAGTCTCTCCCATAGCAGGAATCGAACCAGTCAACCAGGAATACTAACTAAGTCTTTCTCCACATGGTGTAAGCAGTACAGTAAACAGCAAGACAGGTGTAAAAAAAAAAAAAAAAAGAGTGTTTTGCTTTGAATACAAAACATCAACATTACAAGAGCTGAAACACGCTACATGGTCAAGGTTTTTGGCACGTCAGTTGAATAATTTGAAGATCATGAGTTTTTTGCTCACACGTGGCATCCTCCTTTTCTCAAGAGATTTTGTCACTAACTCTGAACTTTCCAATTCAGTTCTAAACTGTTTCCGATTAGAAAGAACATGGGAGCCCTAATGACAGACAGGACACATGGCTTGTTGAGTCCCTTGACACTTTTGTGTAAAACTGTGTAGTTGAAAAAGGCTTAAGCTATGAAACAAAAGGAAATCTTTTGCAAAAGTCATAATGCATCGCCAATGTTAAGTATTTTTGTTGCAAAGTGAAAATCTACCAGAAACATTTTTGATTGAAAAACACGTGTCAGTCTTTGAATGGTGGCAGTAGCTAAGATAAAGATGCATTCCCATACCGGGAGTCGAACCCAGGCCACCTGGGTGAGAGCCAGGAATCCTAACCGCTAGACCATATGGGAAAAGATGCACTAATGTCTCAGTGACATTATGAAAAAAAAAAGTTTTCTGCTATGCACAATAAACTTCTGCAGATCTGCAGGTACAGCTTGCCTCGTTAGCGCAGTAGGTAGCGCGTCAGTCTCATAATCTGAAGGTCGTGAGTTCGAGCCTCACACGGGGCACTGTTCCCTCCTTTTCTCGAGAGATTTTGTCACCAACTTAGAACTTTTCCATTCAATTCTACAACTTTTTCCATTAGAAAGGAAATGGGAATCCAAATAACTTACCGGACCCATGAGTTGTTGAGTCCCTTGACACTTTAGTGTAAAAAGGGGTGGTTGAGAATGAGTTGAGCTACGAATCCAAATTGAATCTTGTGTGAAGGGTCAGAATGAAGTGCCAAAACGCGGGCGTTCAGCATTTTTGCCTGAAAAAAACAAATCCTACTTGAAATACGTTTGACTAAAAAACACGCGTCAGTTTTTGAATGTTGGCAGCGGTGCAGAAAAGGATGCGTTCCCATACCAGTAGTCGAACCCGGGCCGCCTGGGTGAAAACCAGGAATCCTAACCGCTAGACCATATGGGAGAAGATGTACTGCCAGCTCACTTACAATATGAAAAAAAAGAGGTGTACTGCTTTGCACAAGCAACTTCCGCAGATTATTACGTGCATTTTGCCTCGTTAGCGCAGCAGGTAGCGCGTCAGTCTCGTAATCTGAAGGTCATGAGTTCGATTCTCACATGGGGCACTGGTACCATGTTTCCTTAACTGATTTTGCCACCATCTTGGCTAGAGAGTCACAGCTCTTTTCCATTCAGTAGCAAAACATCACCAATTGATGGAAGGGGAGCTCCAATGACAAACAGGGATAAAGGCTTGTTGAGTCCCTTAACACCCAGGAATTAAAAGTGAGAGATATGAATGGTTTGAGATATGACATCAAATAAGCTTTTGTGCAAATAAATATCCAAAAAACCTGGTGGTCTGCATTTTTGGCTGCAAAGAGCAGTTCCAACCTAAACTGATTCTGTCTGCAAGGCACGTGTTGGCTTTGGAATGTGGACACTAGTCCCCAAAAAAAAGTCTCTCCCATAGCAGGAATCGAACCAGTCAACCAGGAATACTAACTAAGTCTTTCTCCACATGGTGTAAGCAGTACAGTAAACAGCAAGACAGGTGTAAAAAAAAAAAAAAAAGAGTGTTTTGCTTTGAATACAAAACATCAACATTACAAGAGCTGAAACACGCTACATGGTCAAGGTTTTTGGCACGTCAGTTGAATAATTTGAAGATCATGAGTTTTTTGCTCACACGTGGCATCCTCCTTTTCTCAAGAGATTTTGTCACTAACTCTGAACTTTCCAATTCAGTTCTAAACTGTTTCCGATTAGAAAGAACATGGGAGCCCTAATGACAGACAGGACACATGGCTTGTTGAGTCCCTTGACACTTTTGTGTAAAACTGTGTAGTTGAAAAAGGCTTAAGCTATGAAACAAAAGGAAATCTTTTGCAAAAGTCATAATGCATCGCCAATGTTAAGTATTTTTGTTGCAAAGTGAAAATCTACCAGAAACATTTTTGATTGAAAAACACGTGTCAGTCTTTGAATGGTGGCAGTAGCTAAGATAAAGATGCATTCCCATACCGGGAGTCGAACCCAGGCCACCTGGGTGAGAGCCAGGAATCCTAACCGCTAGACCATATGGGAAAAGATGCACTAATGTCTCAGTGACATTATGAAAAAAAAAAGTTTTCTGCTATGCACAATAAACTTCTGCAGATCTGCAGGTACAGCTTGCCTCGTTAGCGCAGTAGGTAGCGCGTCAGTCTCATAATCTGAAGGTCGTGAGTTCGAGCCTCACACGGGGCACTGTTCCCTCCTTTTCTCGAGAGATTTTGTCACCAACTTAGAACTTTTCCATTCAATTCTACAACTTTTTCCATTAGAAAGGAAATGGGAATCCAAATAACTTACCGGACCCATGAGTTGTTGAGTCCCTTGACACTTTAGTGTAAAAAGGGGTGGTTGAGAATGAGTTGAGCTACGAATCCAAATTGAATCTTGTGTGAAGGGTCAGAATGAAGTGCCAAAACGCGGGCGTTCAGCATTTTTGCCTGAAAAAAACAAATCCTACTTGAAATACGTTTGACTAAAAAACACGCGTCAGTTTTTGAATGTTGGCAGCGGTGCAGAAAAGGATGCGTTCCCATACCAGTAGTCGAACCCGGGCCGCCTGGGTGAAAACCAGGAATCCTAACCGCTAGACCATATGGGAGAAGATGTACTACCAGCTCACTTACAATATGAAAAAAAAGAGGTGTACTGCTTTGCACAAGCAACTTCCGCAGATTATTACGTGCATTTTGCCTCGTTAGCGCAGCAGGTAGCGCGTCAGTCTCGTAATCTGAAGGTCATGAGTTCGATTCTCACATGGGGCACTGGTACCATGTTTCCTTAACTGATTTTGCCACCATCTTGGCTAGAGAGTCACAGCTCTTTTCCATTCAGTAGCAAAACATCACCAATTGATGGAAGGGGAGCTCCAATGACAAACAGGGATAAAGGCTTGTTGAGTCCCTTAACACCCAGGAATTAAAAGTGAGAGATATGAATGGTTTGAGATATGACATCAAATAAGCTTTTGTGCAAATAAATATCCAAAAAACCTGGTGGTCTGCATTTTTGGCTGCAAAGAGCAGTTCCAACCTAAACTGATTCTGTCTGCAAGGCACGTGTTGGCTTTGGAATGTGGACACTAGTCCCCAAAAAAAAGTCTCTCCCATAGCAGGAATCGAACCAGTCAACCAGGAATACTAACTAAGTCTTTCTCCACATGGTGTAAGCAGTACAGTAAACAGCAAGACAGGTGTAAAAAAAAAAAAAAAAAGAGTGTTTTGCTTTGAATACAAAACATCAACATTACAAGAGCTGAAACACGCTACATGGTCAAGGTTTTTGGCACGTCAGTTGAATAATTTGAAGATCATGAGTTTTTTGCTCACACGTGGCATCCTCCTTTTCTCAAGAGATTTTGTCACTAACTCTGAACTTTCCAATTCAGTTCTAAACTGTTTCCGATTAGAAAGAACATGGGAGCCCTAATGACAGACAGGACACATGGCTTGTTGAGTCCCTTGACACTTTTGTGTAAAACTGTGTAGTTGAAAAAGGCTTAAGCTATGAAACAAAAGGAAATCTTTTGCAAAAGTCATAATGCATCGCCAATGTTAAGTATTTTTGTTGCAAAGTGAAAATCTACCAGAAACATTTTTGATTGAAAAACACGTGTCAGTCTTTGAATGGTGGCAGTAGCTAAGATAAAGATGCATTCCCATACCGGGAGTCGAACCCAGGCCACCTGGGTGAGAGCCAGGAATCCTAACCGCTAGACCATATGGGAAAAGATGCACTAATGTCTCAGTGACATTATGAAAAAAAAAAGTTTTCTGCTATGCACAATAAACTTCTGCAGATCTGCAGGTACAGCTTGCCTCGTTAGCGCAGTAGGTAGCGCGTCAGTCTCATAATCTGAAGGTCGTGAGTTCGAGCCTCACACGGGGCACTGTTCCCTCCTTTTCTCGAGAGATTTTGTCACCAACTTAGAACTTTTCCATTCAATTCTACAACTTTTTCCATTAGAAAGGAAATGGGAATCCAAATAACTTACCGGACCCATGAGTTGTTGAGTCCCTTGACACTTTAGTGTAAAAAGGGGTGGTTGAGAATGAGTTGAGCTACGAATCCAAATTGAATCTTGTGTGAAGGGTCAGAATGAAGTGCCAAAACGCGGGCGTTCAGCATTTTTGCCTGAAAAAAACAAATCCTACTTGAAATACGTTTGACTAAAAAACACGCGTCAGTTTTTGAATGTTGGCAGCGGTGCAGAAAAGGATGCGTTCCCATACCAGTAGTCGAACCCGGGCCGCCTGGGTGAAAACCAGGAATCCTAACCGCTAGACCATATGGGAGAAGATGTACTGCCAGCTCACTTACAATATGAAAAAAAAGAGGTGTACTGCTTTGCACAAGCAACTTCCGCAGATTATTACGTGCATTTTGCCTCGTTAGCGCAGCAGGTAGCGCGTCAGTCTCGTAATCTGAAGGTCATGAGTTCGATTCTCACATGGGGCACTGGTACCATGTTTCCTTAACTGATTTTGCCACCATCTTGGCTAGAGAGTCACAGCTCTTTTCCATTCAGTAGCAAAACATCACCAATTGATGGAAGGGGAGCTCCAATGACAAACAGGGATAAAGGCTTGTTGAGTCCCTTAACACCCAGGAATTAAAAGTGAGAGATATGAATGGTTTGAGATATGACATCAAATAAGCTTTTGTGCAAATAAATATCCAAAAAACCTGGTGGTCTGCATTTTTGGCTGCAAAGAGCAGTTCCAACCTAAACTGATTCTGTCTGCAAGGCACGTGTTGGCTTTGGAATGTGGACACTAGTCCCCAAAAAAAAGTCTCTCCCATAGCAGGAATCGAACCAGTCAACCAGGAATACTAACTAAGTCTTTCTCCACATGGTGTAAGCAGTACAGTAAACAGCAAGACAGGTGTAAAAAAAAAAAAAAAAAGAGTGTTTTGCTTTGAATACAAAACATCAACATTACAAGAGCTGAAACACGCTACATGGTCAAGGTTTTTGGCACGTCAGTTGAATAATTTGAAGATCATGAGTTTTTTGCTCACACGTGGCATCCTCCTTTTCTCAAGAGATTTTGTCACTAACTCTGAACTTTCCAATTCAGTTCTAAACTGTTTCCGATTAGAAAGAACATGGGAGCCCTAATGACAGACAGGACACATGGCTTGTTGAGTCCCTTGACACTTTTGTGTAAAACTGTGTAGTTGAAAAAGGCTTAAGCTATGAAACAAAAGGAAATCTTTTGCAAAAGTCATAATGCATCGCCAATGTTAAGTATTTTTGTTGCAAAGTGAAAATCTACCAGAAACATTTTTGATTGAAAAACACGTGTCAGTCTTTGAATGGTGGCAGTAGCTAAGATAAAGATGCATTCCCATACCGGGAGTCGAACCCAGGCCACCTGGGTGAGAGCCAGGAATCCTAACCGCTAGACCATATGGGAAAAGATGCACTAATGTCTCAGTGACATTATGAAAAAAAAAAGTTTTCTGCTATGCACAATAAACTTCTGCAGATCTGCAGGTACAGCTTGCCTCGTTAGCGCAGTAGGTAGCGCGTCAGTCTCATAATCTGAAGGTCGTGAGTTCGAGCCTCACACGGGGCACTGTTCCCTCCTTTTCTCGAGAGATTTTGTCACCAACTTAGAACTTTTCCATTCAATTCTACAACTTTTTCCATTAGAAAGGAAATGGGAATCCAAATAACTTACCGGACCCATGAGTTGTTGAGTCCCTTGACACTTTAGTGTAAAAAGGGGTGGTTGAGAATGAGTTGAGCTACGAATCCAAATTGAATCTTGTGTGAAGGGTCAGAATGAAGTGCCAAAACGCGGGCGTTCAGCATTTTTGCCTGAAAAAAACAAATCCTACTTGAAATACGTTTGACTAAAAAACACGCGTCAGTTTTTGAATGTTGGCAGCGGTGCAGAAAAGGATGCGTTCCCATACCAGTAGTCGAACCCGGGCCGCCTGGGTGAAAACCAGGAATCCTAACCGCTAGACCATATGGGAGAAGATGTACTGCCAGCTCACTTACAATATGAAAAAAAAGAGGTGTACTGCTTTGCACAAGCAACTTCCGCAGATTATTACGTGCATTTTGCCTCGTTAGCGCAGCAGGTAGCGCGTCAGTCTCGTAATCTGAAGGTCATGAGTTCGATTCTCACATGGGGCACTGGTACCATGTTTCCTTAACTGATTTTGCCACCATCTTGGCTAGAGAGTCACAGCTCTTTTCCATTCAGTAGCAAAACATCACCAATTGATGGAAGGGGAGCTCCAATGACAAACAGGGATAAAGGCTTGTTGAGTCCCTTAACACCCAGGAATTAAAAGTGAGAGATATGAATGGTTTGAGATATGACATCAAATAAGCTTTTGTGCAAATAAATATCCAAAAAACCTGGTGGTCTGCATTTTTGGCTGCAAAGAGCAGTTCCAACCTAAACTGATTCTGTCTGCAAGGCACGTGTTGGCTTTGGAATGTGGACACTAGTCCCCAAAAAAAAGTCTCTCCCATAGCAGGAATCGAACCAGTCAACCAGGAATACTAACTAAGTCTTTCTCCACATGGTGTAAGCAGTACAGTAAACAGCAAGACAGGTGTAAAAAAAAAAAAAAAAAGAGTGTTTTGCTTTGAATACAAAACATCAACATTACAAGAGCTGAAACACGCTACATGGTCAAGGTTTTTGGCACGTCAGTTGAATAATTTGAAGATCATGAGTTTTTTGCTCACACGTGGCATCCTCCTTTTCTCAAGAGATTTTGTCACTAACTCTGAACTTTCCAATTCAGTTCTAAACTGTTTCCGATTAGAAAGAACATGGGAGCCCTAATGACAGACAGGACACATGGCTTGTTGAGTCCCTTGACACTTTTGTGTAAAACTGTGTAGGTGAAAAAGGCTTAAGCTATGAAACAAAAGGAAATCTTTTGCAAAAGTCATAATGCATCGCCAATGTTAAGTATTTTTGTTGCAAAGTGAAAATCTACCAGAAACATTTTTGATTGAAAAACACGTGTCAGTCTTTGAATGGTGGCAGTAGCTAAGATAAAGATGCATTCCCATACCGGGAGTCGAACCCAGGCCACCTGGGTGAGAGCCAGGAATCCTAACCGCTAGACCATATGGGAAAAGATGCACTAATGTCTCAGTGACATTATGAAAAAAAAAAGTTTTCTGCTATGCACAATAAACTTCTGCAGATCTGCAGGTACAGCTTGCCTCGTTAGCGCAGTAGGTAGCGCGTCAGTCTCATAATCTGAAGGTCGTGAGTTCGAGCCTCACACGGGGCACTGTTCCCTCCTTTTCTCGAGAGATTTTGTCACCAACTTAGAACTTTTCCATTCAATTCTACAACTTTTTCCATTAGAAAGGAAATGGGAATCCAAATAACTTACCGGACCCATGAGTTGTTGAGTCCCTTGACACTTTAGTGTAAAAAGGGGTGGTTGAGAATGAGTTGAGCTACGAATCCAAATTGAATCTTGTGTGAAGGGTCAGAATGAAGTGCCAAAACGCGGGCGTTCAGCATTTTTGCCTGAAAAAAACAAATCCTACTTGAAATACGTTTGACTAAAAAACACGCGTCAGTTTTTGAATGTTGGCAGCGGTGCAGAAAAGGATGCGTTCCCATACCAGTAGTCGAACCCGGGCCGCCTGGGTGAAAACCAGGAATCCTAACCGCTAGACCATATGGGAGAAGATGTACTGCCAGCTCACTTACAATATGAAAAAAAAGAGGTGTACTGCTTTGCACAAGCAACTTCCGCAGATTATTACGTGCATTTTGCCTCGTTAGCGCAGCAGGTAGCGCGTCAGTCTCGTAATCTGAAGGTCATGAGTTCGATTCTCACATGGGGCACTGGTACCATGTTTCCTTAACTGATTTTGCCACCATCTTGGCTAGAGAGTCACAGCTCTTTTCCATTCAGTAGCAAAACATCACCAATTGATGGAAGGGGAGCTCCAATGACAAACAGGGATAAAGGCTTGTTGAGTCCCTTAACACCCAGGAATTAAAAGTGAGAGATATGAATGGTTTGAGATATGACATCAAATAAGCTTTTGTGCAAATAAATATCCAAAAAACCTGGTGGTCTGCATTTTTGGCTGCAAAGAGCAGTTCCAACCTAAACTGATTCTGTCTGCAAGGCACGTGTTGGCTTTGGAATGTGGACACTAGTCCCCAAAAAAAAGTCTCTCCCATAGCAGGAATCGAACCAGTCAACCAGGAATACTAACTAAGTCTTTCTCCACATGGTGTAAGCAGTACAGTAAACAGCAAGACAGGTGTAAAAAAAAAAAAAAAAAGAGTGTTTTGCTTTGAATACAAAACATCAACATTACAAGAGCTGAAACACGCTACATGGTCAAGGTTTTTGGCACGTCAGTTGAATAATTTGAAGATCATGAGTTTTTTGCTCACACGTGGCATCCTCCTTTTCTCAAGAGATTTTGTCACTAACTCTGAACTTTCCAATTCAGTTCTAAACTGTTTCCGATTAGAAAGAACATGGGAGCCCTAATGACAGACAGGACACATGGCTTGTTGAGTCCCTTGACACTTTTGTGTAAAACTGTGTAGTTGAAAAAGGCTTAAGCTATGAAACAAAAGGAAATCTTTTGCAAAAGTCATAATGCATCGCCAATGTTAAGTATTTTTGTTGCAAAGTGAAAATCTACCAGAAACATTTTTGATTGAAAAACACGTGTCAGTCTTTGAATGGTGGCAGTAGCTAAGATAAAGATGCATTCCCATACCGGGAGTCGAACCCAGGCCACCTGGGTGAGAGCCAGGAATCCTAACCGCTAGACCATATGGGAAAAGATGCACTAATGTCTCAGTGACATTATGAAAAAAAAAAGTTTTCTGCTATGCACAATAAACTTCTGCAGATCTGCAGGTACAGCTTGCCTCGTTAGCGCAGTAGGTAGCGCGTCAGTCTCATAATCTGAAGGTCGTGAGTTCGAGCCTCACACGGGGCACTGTTCCCTCCTTTTCTCGAGAGATTTTGTCACCAACTTAGAACTTTTCCATTCAATTCTACAACTTTTTCCATTAGAAAGGAAATGGGAATCCAAATAACTTACCGGACCCATGAGTTGTTGAGTCCCTTGACACTTTAGTGTAAAAAGGGGTGGTTGAGAATGAGTTGAGCTACGAATCCAAATTGAATCTTGTGTGAAGGGTCAGAATGAAGTGCCAAAACGCGGGCGTTCAGCATTTTTGCCTGAAAAAAACAAATCCTACTTGAAATACGTTTGACTAAAAAACACGCGTCAGTTTTTGAATGTTGGCAGCGGTGCAGAAAAGGATGCGTTCCCATACCAGTAGTCGAACCCGGGCCGCCTGGGTGAAAACCAGGAATCCTAACCGCTAGACCATATGGGAGAAGATGTACTGCCAGCTCACTTACAATATGAAAAAAAAGAGGTGTACTGCTTTGCACAAGCAACTTCCGCAGATTATTACGTGCATTTTGCCTCGTTAGCGCAGCAGGTAGCGCGTCAGTCTCGTAATCTGAAGGTCATGAGTTCGATTCTCACATGGGGCACTGGTACCATGTTTCCTTAACTGATTTTGCCACCATCTTGGCTAGAGAGTCACAGCTCTTTTCCATTCAGTAGCAAAACATCACCAATTGATGGAAGGGGAGCTCCAATGACAAACAGGGATAAAGGCTTGTTGAGTCCCTTAACACCCAGGAATTAAAAGTGAGAGATATGAATGGTTTGAGATATGACATCAAATAAGCTTTTGTGCAAATAAATATCCAAAAAACCTGGTGGTCTGCATTTTTGGCTGCAAAGAGCAGTTCCAACCTAAACTGATTCTGTCTGCAAGGCACGTGTTGGCTTTGGAATGTGGACACTAGTCCCCAAAAAAAAGTCTCTCCCATAGCAGGAATCGAACCAGTCAACCAGGAATACTAACTAAGTCTTTCTCCACATGGTGTAAGCAGTACAGTAAACAGCAAGACAGGTGTAAAAAAAAAAAAAAAAAAAAAAAAAGAGTGTTTTGCTTTGAATACAAAACATCAACATTACAAGAGCTGAAACACGCTACATGGTCAAGGTTTTTGGCACGTCAGTTGAATAATTTGAAGATCATGAGTTTTTTGCTCACACGTGGCATCCTCCTTTTCTCAAGAGATTTTGTCACTAACTCTGAACTTTCCAATTCAGTTCTAAACTGTTTCCGATTAGAAAGAACATGGGAGCCCTAATGACAGACAGGACACATGGCTTGTTGAGTCCCTTGACACTTTTGTGTAAAACTGTGTAGTTGAAAAAGGCTTAAGCTATGAAACAAAAGGAAATCTTTTGCAAAAGTCATAATGCATCGCCAATGTTAAGTATTTTTGTTGCAAAGTGAAAATCTACCAGAAACATTTTTGATTGAAAAACACGTGTCAGTCTTTGAATGGTGGCAGTAGCTAAGATAAAGTTGCATTCCCATACCGGGAGTCGAACCCAGGCCACCTGGGTGAGAGCCAGGAATCCTAACCGCTAGACCATATGGGAAAAGATGCACTAATGTCTCAGTGACATTATGAAAAAAAAAGTTTTCTGCTATGCACAATAAACTTCTGCAGATCTGCAGGTACAGCTTACCTCGTTAGCGCAGTAGGTAGCGCGTCAGTCTCATAATCTGAAGGTCGTGAGTTCGAGCCTCACACGGGGCACTGTTCCCTCCTTTTCTCGAGAGATTTTGTCACCAACTTAGAACTTTTCCATTCAATTCTACAACTTTTTCCATTAGAAAGGAAATGGGAATCCAAATAACTTACCGGACCCATGAGTTGTTGAGTCCCTTGACACTTTAGTGTAAAAAGGGGTGGTTGAGAATGAGTTGAGCTACGAATCCAAATTGAATCTTGTGTGAAGGGTCAGAATGAAGTGCCAAAACGCGGGCGTTCAGCATTTTTGCCTGAAAAAAACAAATCCTACTTGAAATACGTTTGACTAAAAAACACGCGTCAGTTTTTGAATGTTGGCAGCGGTGCAGAAAAGGATGCGTTCCCATACCAGTAGTCGAACCCGGGCCGCCTGGGTGAAAACCAGGAATCCTAACCGCTAGACCATATGGGAGAAGATGTACTGCCAGCTCACTTACAATATGAAAAAAAAGAGGTGTACTGCTTTGCACAAGCAACTTCCGCAGATTATTACGTGCATTTTGCCTCGTTAGCGCAGCAGGTAGCGCGTCAGTCTCGTAATCTGAAGGTCATGAGTTCGATTCTCACATGGGGCACTGGTACCATGTTTCCTTAACTGATTTTGCCACCATCTTGGCTAGAGAGTCACAGCTCTTTTCCATTCAGTAGCAAAACATCACCAATTGATGGAAGGGGAGCTCCAATGACAAACAGGGATAAAGGCTTGTTGAGTCCCTTAACACCCATGAATTAAAAGTGAGAGATATGAATGGTTTGAGATATGACATCAAATAAGCTTTTGTGCAAATAAATATCCAAAAAACCTGGTGGTCTGCATTTTTGGCTGCAAAGAGCAGTTCCAACCTAAACTGATTCTGTCTGCAAGGCACGTGTTGGCTTTGGAATGTGGACACTAGTCCCCAAAAAAAAGTCTCTCCCATAGCAGGAATCGAACCAGTCAACCAGGAATACTAACTAAGTCTTTCTCCACATGGTGTAAGCAGTACAGTAAACAGCAAGACAGGTGTAAAAAAAAAAAAAAAAAGAGTGTTTTGCTTTGAATACAAAACATCAACATTACAAGAGCTGAAACACGCTACATGGTCAAGGTTTTTGGCACGTCAGTTGAATAATTTGAAGATCATGAGTTTTTTGCTCACACGTGGCATCCTCCTTTTCTCAAGAGATTTTGTCACTAACTCTGAACTTTCCAATTCAGTTCTAAACTGTTTCCGATTAGAAAGAACATGGGAGCCCTAATGACAGACAGGACACATGGCTTGTTGAGTCCCTTGACACTTTTGTGTAAAACTGTGTAGTTGAAAAAGGCTTAAGCTATGAAACAAAAGGAAATCTTTTGCAAAAGTCATAATGCATCGCCAATGTTAAGTATTTTTGTTGCAAAGTGAAAATCTACCAGAAACATTTTTGATTGAAAAACACGTGTCAGTCTTTGAATGGTGGCAGTAGCTAAGATAAAGATGCATTCCCATACCGGGAGTCGAACCCAGGCCACCTGGGTGAGAGCCAGGAATCCTAACCGCTAGACCATATGGGAAAAGATGCACTAATGTCTCAGTGACATTATGAAAAAAAAAAGTTTTCTGCTATGCACAATAAACTTCTGCAGATCTGCAGGTACAGCTTGCCTCGTTAGCGCAGTAGGTAGCGCGTCAGTCTCATAATCTGAAGGTCGTGAGTTCGAGCCTCACACGGGGCACTGTTCCCTCCTTTTCTCGAGAGATTTTGTCACCAACTTAGAACTTTTCCATTCAATTCTACAACTTTTTCCATTAGAAAGGAAATGGGAATCCAAATAACTTACCGGACCCATGAGTTGTTGAGTCCCTTGACACTTTAGTGTAAAAAGGGGTGGTTGAGAATGAGTTGAGCTACGAATCCAAATTGAATCTTGTGTGAAGGGTGAGAATGAAGTGCCAAAACGCGGGCGTTCAGCATTTTTGCCTGAAAAAAACAAATCCTACTTGAAATACGTTTGACTAAAAAACACGCGTCAGTTTTTGAATGTTGGCAGCGGTGCAGAAAAGGATGCGTTCCCATACCAGTAGTCGAACCCGGGCCGCCTGGGTGAAAACCAGGAATCCTAACCGCTAGACCATATGGGAGAAGATGTACTGCCAGCTCACTTACAATATGAAAAAAAAGAGGTGTACTGCTTTGCACAAGCAACTTCCGCAGATTATTACGTGCATTTTGCCTCGTTAGCGCAGCAGGTAGCGCGTCAGTCTCGTAATCTGAAGGTCATGAGTTCGATTCTCACATGGGGCACTGGTACCATGTTTCCTTAACTGATTTTGCCACCATCTTGGCTAGAGAGTCACAGCTCTTTTCCATTCAGTAGCAAAACATCACCAATTGATGGAAGGGGAGCTCCAATGACAAACAGGGATAAAGGCTTGTTGAGTCCCTTAACACCCAGGAATTAAAAGTGAGAGATATGAATGGTTTGAGATATGACATCAAATAAGCTTTTGTGCAAATAAATATCCAAAAAACCTGGTGGTCTGCATTTTTGGCTGCAAAGAGCAGTTCCAACCTAAACTGATTCTGTCTGCAAGGCACGTGTTGGCTTTGGAATGTGGACACTAGTCCCCAAAAAAAAGTCTCTCCCATAGCAGGAATCGAACCAGTCAACCAGGAATACTAACTAAGTCTTTCTCCACATGGTGTAAGCAGTACAGTAAACAGCAAGACAGGTGTAAAAAAAAAAAAAAAAAAAAAAGAGTGTTTTGCTTTGAATACAAAACATCAACATTACAAGAGCTGAAACACGCTACATGGTCAAGGTTTTTGGCACGTCAGTTGAATAATTTGAAGATCATGAGTTTTTTGCTCACACGTGGCATCCTCCTTTTCTCAAGAGATTTTGTCACTAACTCTGAACTTTCCAATTCAGTTCTAAACTGTTTCCGATTAGAAAGAACATGGGAGCCCTAATGACAGACAGGACACATGGCTTGTTGAGTCCCTTGACACTTTTGTGTAAAACTGTGTAGTTGAAAAAGGCTTAAGCTATGAAACAAAAGGAAATCTTTTGCAAAAGTCATAATGCATCGCCAATGTTAAGTATTTTTGTTGCAAAGTGAAAATCTACCAGAAACATTTTTGATTGAAAAACACGTGTCAGTCTTTGAATGGTGGCAGTAGCTAAGATAAAGATGCATTCCCATACCGGGAGTCGAACCCAGGCCACCTGGGTGAGAGCCAGGAATCCTAACCGCTAGACCATATGGGAAAAGATGCACTAATGTCTCAGTGACATTATGAAAAAAAAAAGTTTTCTGCTATGCACAATAAACTTCTGCAGATCTGCAGGTACAGCTTGCCTCGTTAGCGCAGTAGGTAGCGCGTCAGTCTCATAATCTGAAGGTCGTGAGTTCGAGCCTCACACGGGGCACTGTTCCCTCCTTTTCTCGAGAGATTTTGTCACCAACTTAGAACTTTTCCATTCAATTCTACAACTTTTTCCATTAGAAAGGAAATGGGAATCCAAATAACTTACCGGACCCATGAGTTGTTGAGTCCCTTGACACTTTAGTGTAAAAAGGGGTGGTTGAGAATGAGTTGAGCTACGAATCCAAATTGAATCTTGTGTGAAGGGTCAGAATGAAGTGCCAAAACGCGGGCGTTCAGCATTTTTGCCTGAAAAAAACAAATCCTACTTGAAATACGTTTGACTAAAAAACACGCGTCAGTTTTTGAATGTTGGCAGCGGTGCAGAAAAGGATGCGTTCCCATACCAGTAGTCGAACCCGGGCCGCCTGGGTGAAAACCAGGAATCCTAACCGCTAGACCATATGGGAGAAGATGTACTGCCAGCTCACTTACAATATGAAAAAAAAGAGGTGTACTGCTTTGCACAAGCAACTTCCGCAGATTATTACGTGCATTTTGCCTCGTTAGCGCAGCAGGTAGCGCGTCAGTCTCGTAATCTGAAGGTCATGAGTTCGATTCTCACATGGGGCACTGGTACCATGTTTCCTTAACTGATTTTGCCACCATCTTGGCTAGAGAGTCACAGCTCTTTTCCATTCAGTAGCAAAACATCACCAATTGATGGAAGGGGAGCTCCAATGACAAACAGGGATAAAGGCTTGTTGAGTCCCTTAACACCCAGGAATTAAAAGTGAGAGATATGAATGGTTTGAGATATGACATCAAATAAGCTTTTGTGCAAATAAATATCCAAAAAACCTGGTGGTCTGCATTTTTGGCTGCAAAGAGCAGTTCCAACCTAAACTGATTCTGTCTGCAAGGCACGTGTTGGCTTTGGAATGTGGACACTAGTCCCCAAAAAAAAGTCTCTCCCATAGCAGGAATCGAACCAGTCAACCAGGAATACTAACTAAGTCTTTCTCCACATGGTGTAAGCAGTACAGTAAACAGCAAGACAGGTGTAAAAAAAAAAAAAAAAGAGTGTTTTGCTTTGAATACAAAACATCAACATTACAAGAGCTGAAACATGCTACATGGTCAAGGTTTTTGGCACGTCAGTTGAATAATTTGAAGATCATGAGTTTTTTGCTCACACGTGGCATCCTCCTTTTCTCAAGAGATTTTGTCACTAACTCTGAACTTTCCAATTCAGTTCTAAACTGTTTCCGATTAGAAAGAACATGGGAGCCCTAATGACAGACAGGACACATGGCTTGTTGAGTCCCTTGACACTTTTGTGTAAAACTGTGTAGTTGAAAAAGGCTTAAGCTATGAAACAAAAGGAAATCTTTTGCAAAAGTCATAATGCATCGCCAATGTTAAGTATTTTTGTTGCAAAGTGAAAATCTACCAGAAACATTTTTGATTGAAAAACACGTGTCAGTCTTTGAATGGTGGCAGTAGCTAAGATAAAGATGCATTCCCATACCGGGAGTCGAACCCAGGCCACCTGGGTGAGAGCCAGGAATCCTAACCGCTAGACCATATGGGAAAAGATGCACTAATGTCTCAGTGACATTATGAAAAAAAAAAGTTTTCTGCTATGCACAATAAACTTCTGCAGATCTGCAGGTACAGCTTGCCTCGTTAGCGCAGTAGGTAGCGCGTCAGTCTCATAATCTGAAGGTCGTGAGTTCGAGCCTCACACGGGGCACTGTTCCCTCCTTTTCTCGAGAGATTTTGTCACCAACTTAGAACTTTTCCATTCAATTCTACAACTTTTTCCATTAGAAAGGAAATGGGAATCCAAATAACTTACCGGACCCATGAGTTGTTGAGTCCCTTGACACTTTAGTGTAAAAAGGGGTGGTTGAGAATGAGTTGAGCTACGAATCCAAATTGAATCTTGTGTGAAGGGTCAGAATGAAGTGCCAAAACGCGGGCGTTCAGCATTTTTGCCTGAAAAAAACAAATCCTACTTGAAATACGTTTGACTAAAAAACACGCGTCAGTTTTTGAATGTTGGCAGCGGTGCAGAAAAGGATGCGTTCCCATACCAGTAGTCGAACCCGGGCCGCCTGGGTGAAAACCAGGAATCCTAACCGCTAGACCATATGGGAGAAGATGTACTGCCAGCTCACTTACAATATGAAAAAAAAGAGGTGTACTGCTTTGCACAAGCAACTTCCGCAGATTATTACGTGCATTTTGCCTCGTTAGCGCAGCAGGTAGCGCGTCAGTCTCGTAATCTGAAGGTCATGAGTTCGATTCTCACATGGGGCACTGGTACCATGTTTCCTTAACTGATTTTGCCACCATCTTGGCTAGAGAGTCACAGCTCTTTTCCATTCAGTAGCAAAACATCACCAATTGATGGAAGGGGAGCTCCAATGACAAACAGGGATAAAGGCTTGTTGAGTCCCTTAACACCCAGGAATTAAAAGTGAGAGATATGAATGGTTTGAGATATGACATCAAATAAGCTTTTGTGCAAATAAATATCCAAAAAACCTGGTGGTCTGCATTTTTGGCTGCAAAGAGCAGTTCCAACCTAAACTGATTCTGTCTGCAAGGCACGTGTTGGCTTTGGAATGTGGACACTAGTCCCCAAAAAAAAGTCTCTCCCATAGCAGGAATCGAACCAGTCAACCAGGAATACTAACTAAGTCTTTCTCCATATGGTGTAAGCAGTACAGTAAACAGCAAGACAGGTGTAAAAAAAAAAAAAAAAGAGTGTTTTGCTTTGAATACAAAACATCAACATTACAAGAGCTGAAACACGCTACATGGTCAAGGTTTTTGGCACGTCAGTTGAATAATTTGAAGATCATGAGTTTTTTGCTCACACGTGGCATCCTCCTTTTCTCAAGAGATTTTGTCACTAACTCTGAACTTTCCAATTCAGTTCTAAACTGTTTCCGATTAGAAAGAACATGGGAGCCCTAATGACAGACAGGACACATGGCTTGTTGAGTCCCTTGACACTTTTGTGTAAAACTGTGTAGTTGAAAAAGGCTTAAGCTATGAAACAAAAGGAAATCTTTTGCAAAAGTCATAATGCATCGCCAATGTTAAGTATTTTTGTTGCAAAGTGAAAATCTACCAGAAACATTTTTGATTGAAAAACACGTGTCAGTCTTTGAATGGTGGCAGTAGCTAAGATAAAGATGCATTCCCATACCGGGAGTCGAACCCAGGCCACCTGGGTGAGAGCCAGGAATCCTAACCGCTAGACCATATGGGAAAAGATGCACTAATGTCTCAGTGACATTATGAAAAAAAAAAGTTTTCTGCTATGCACAATAAACTTCTGCAGATCTGCAGGTACAGCTTACCTCGTTAGCGCAGTAGGTAGCGCGTCAGTCTCATAATCTGAAGGTCGTGAGTTCGAGCCTCACACGGGGCACTGTTCCCTCCTTTTCTCGAGAGATTTTGTCACCAACTTAGAACTTTTCCATTCAATTCTACAACTTTTTCCATTAGAAAGGAAATGGGAATCCAAATAACTTACCGGACCCATGAGTTGTTGAGTCCCTTGACACTTTAGTGTAAAAAGGGGTGGTTGAGAATGAGTTGAGCTACGAATCCAAATTGAATCTTGTGTGAAGGGTCAGAATGAAGTGCCAAAACGCGGGCGTTCAGCATTTTTGCCTGAAAAAAACAAATCCTACTTGAAATACGTTTGACTAAAAAACACGCGTCAGTTTTTGAATGTTGGCAGCGGTGCAGAAAAGGATGCGTTCCCATACCAGTAGTCGAACCCGGGCCGCCTGGGTGAAAACCAGGAATCCTAACCGCTAGACCATATGGGAGAAGATGTACTGCCAGCTCACTTACAATATGAAAAAAAAGAGGTGTACTGCTTTGCACAAGCAACTTCCGCAGATTATTACGTGCATTTTGCCTCGTTAGCGCAGCAGGTAGCGCGTCAGTCTCGTAATCTGAAGGTCATGAGTTCGATTCTCACATGGGGCACTGGTACCATGTTTCCTTAACTGATTTTGCCACCATCTTGGCTAGAGAGTCACAGCTCTTTTCCATTCAGTAGCAAAACATCACCAATTGATGGAAGGGGAGCTCCAATGACAAACAGGGATAAAGGCTTGTTGAGTCCCTTAACACCCATGAATTAAAAGTGAGAGATATGAATGGTTTGAGATATGACATCAAATAAGCTTTTGTGCAAATAAATATCCAAAAAACCTGGTGGTCTGCATTTTTGGCTGCAAAGAGCAGTTCCAACCTAAACTGATTCTGTCTGCAAGGCACGTGTTGGATTTGGAATGTGGACACTAGTCCCCAAAAAAAAGTCTCTCCCATAGCAGGAATCGAACCAGTCAACCAGGAATACTAACTAAGTCTTTCTCCACATGGTGTAAGCAGTACAGTAAACAGCAAGACAGGTGTAAAAAAAAAAAAAAAAAGAGTGTTTTGCTTTGAATACAAAACATCAACATTACAAGAGCTGAAACACGCTACATGGTCAAGGTTTTTGGCACGTCAGTTGAATAATTTGAAGATCATGAGTTTTTTGCTCACACGTGGCATCCTCCTTTTCTCAAGAGATTTTGTCACTAACTCTGAACTTTCCAATTCAGTTCTAAACTGTTTCCGATTAGAAAGAACATGGGAGCCCTAATGACAGACAGGACACATGGCTTGTTGAGTCCCTTGACACTTTTGTGTAAAACTGTGTAGTTGAAAAAGGCTTAAGCTATGAAACAAAAGGAAATCTTTTGCAAAAGTCATAATGCATCGCCAATGTTAAGTATTTTTGTTGCAAAGTGAAAATCTACCAGAAACATTTTTGATTGAAAAACACGTGTCAGTCTTTGAATGGTGGCAGTAGCTAAGATAAAGATGCATTCCCATACCGGGAGTCGAACCCAGGCCACCTGGGTGAGAGCCAGGAATCCTAACCGCTAGACCATATGGGAAAAGATGCACTAATGTCTCAGTGACATTATGAAAAAAAAAATTTTTCTGCTATGCACAATAAACTTCTGCAGATCTGCAGGTACAGCTTGCCTCGTTAGCGCAGTAGGTAGCGCGTCAGTCTCATAATCTGAAGGTCGTGAGTTCGAGCCTCACACGGTGCACTGTTCCCTCCTTTTCTCGAGAGATTTTGTCACCAACTTAGAACTTTTCCATTCAATTCTACAACTTTTTCCATTAGAAAGGAAATGGGAATCCAAATAACTTACCGGACCCATGAGTTGTTGAGTCCCTTGACACTTTAGTGTAAAAAGGGGTGGTTGAGAATGAGTTGAGCTACGAATCCAAATTGAATCTTGTGTGAAGGGTCAGAATGAAGTGCCAAAACGCGGGCGTTCAGCATTTTTGCCTGAAAAAAACAAATCCTACTTGAAATACGTTTGACTAAAAAACACGCGTCAGTTTTTGAATGTTGGCAGCGGTGCAGAAAAGGATGCGTTCCCATACCAGTAGTCGAACCCGGGCCGCCTGGGTGAAAACCAGGAATCCTAACCGCTAGACCATATGGGAGAAGATGTACTGCCAGCTCACTTACAATATGAAAAAAAAGAGGTGTACTGCTTTGCACAAGCAACTTCCGCAGATTATTACGTGCATTTTGCCTCGTTAGCGCAGCAGGTAGCGCGTCAGTCTCGTAATCTGAAGGTCATGAGTTCGATTCTCACATGGGGCACTGGTACCATGTTTCCTTAACTGATTTTGCCACCATCTTGGCTAGAGAGTCACAGCTCTTTTCCATTCAGTAGCAAAACATCACCAATTGATGGAAGGGGAGCTCCAATGACAAACAGGGATAAAGGCTTGTTGAGTCCCTTAACACCCAGGAATTAAAAGTGAGAGATATGAATGGTTTGAGATATGACATCAAATAAGCTTTTGTGCAAATAAATATCCAAAAAACCTGGTGGTCTGCATTTTTGGCTGCAAAGAGCAGTTCCAACCTAAACTGATTCTGTCTGCAAGGCACGTGTTGGCTTTGGAATGTGGACACTAGTCCCCAAAAAAAAGTCTCTCCCATAGCAGGAATCGAACCAGTCAACCAGGAATACTAACTAAGTCTTTCTCCACATGGTGTAAGCAGTACAGTAAACAGCAAGACAGGTGTAAAAAAAAAAAAAAAAAGAGT
>NW_027362771.1:571817034-571839534 GCF_046119375.1 Phyllobates terribilis | reverse complement strand
ACCAGGAATACTAACTAAGTCTTTCTCCACATGGTGTAAGCAGTACAGTAAACAGCAAGACAGGTGTAAAAAAAAAAAAAAAAAGAGTGTTTTGCTTTGAATACAAAACATCAACATTACAAGAGCTGAAACACGCTACATGGTCAAGGTTTTTGGCACGTCAGTTGAATAATTTGAAGATCATGAGTTTTTTGCTCACACGTGGCATCCTCCTTTTCTCAAGAGATTTTGTCACTAACTCTGAACTTTCCAATTCAGTTCTAAACTGTTTCCGATTAGAAAGAACATGGGAGCCCTAATGACAGACAGGACACATGGCTTGTTGAGTCCCTTGACACTTTTGTGTAAAACTGTGTAGTTGAAAAAGGCTTAAGCTATGAAACAAAAGGAAATCTTTTGCAAAAGTCATAATGCATCGCCAATGTTAAGTATTTTTGTTGCAAAGTGAAAATCTACCAGAAACATTTTTGATTGAAAAACACGTGTCAGTCTTTGAATGGTGGCAGTAGCTAAGATAAAGATGCATTCCCATACCGGGAGTCGAACCCAGGCCACCTGGGTGAGAGCCAGGAATCCTAACCGCTAGACCATATGGGAAAAGATGCACTAATGTCTCAGTGACATTATGAAAAAAAAAAGTTTTCTGCTATGCACAATAAACTTCTGCAGATCTGCAGGTACAGCTTGCCTCGTTAGCGCAGTAGGTAGCGCGTCAGTCTCATAATCTGAAGGTCGTGAGTTCGAGCCTCACACGGGGCACTGTTCCCTCCTTTTCTCGAGAGATTTTGTCACCAACTTAGAACTTTTCCATTCAATTCTACAACTTTTTCCATTAGAAAGGAAATGGGAATCCAAATAACTTACCGGACCCATGAGTTGTTGAGTCCCTTGACACTTTAGTGTAAAAAGGGGTGGTTGAGAATGAGTTGAGCTACGAATCCAAATTGAATCTTGTGTGAAGGGTCAGAATGAAGTGCCAAAACGCGGGCGTTCAGCATTTTTGCCTGAAAAAAACAAATCCTACTTGAAATACGTTTGACTAAAAAACACGCGTCAGTTTTTGAATGTTGGCAGCGGTGCAGAAAAGGATGCGTTCCCATACCAGTAGTCGAACCCGGGCCGCCTGGGTGAAAACCAGGAATCCTAACCGCTAGACCATATGGGAGAAGATGTACTGCCAGCTCACTTACAATATGAAAAAAAAGAGGTGTACTGCTTTGCACAAGCAACTTCCGCAGATTATTACGTGCATTTTGCCTCGTTAGCGCAGCAGGTAGCGCGTCAGTCTCGTAATCTGAAGGTCATGAGTTCGATTCTCACATGGGGCACTGGTACCATGTTTCCTTAACTGATTTTGCCACCATCTTGGCTAGAGAGTCACAGCTCTTTTCCATTCAGTAGCAAAACATCACCAATTGATGGAAGGGGAGCTCCAATGACAAACAGGGATAAAGGCTTGTTGAGTCCCTTAACACCCAGGAATTAAAAGTGAGAGATATGAATGGTTTGAGATATGACATCAAATAAGCTTTTGTGCAAATAAATATCCAAAAAACCTGGTGGTCTGCATTTTTGGCTGCAAAGAGCAGTTCCAACCTAAACTGATTCTGTCTGCAAGGCACGTGTTGGCTTTGGAATGTGGACACTAGTCCCCAAAAAAAAGTCTCTCCCATAGCAGGAATCGAACCAGTCAACCAGGAATACTAACTAAGTCTTTCTCCACATGGTGTAAGCAGTACAGTAAACAGCAAGACAGGTGTAAAAAAAAAAAAAAAAAGAGTGTTTTGCTTTGAATACAAAACATCAACATTACAAGAGCTGAAACACGCTACATGGTCAAGGTTTTTGGCACGTCAGTTGAATAATTTGAAGATCATGAGTTTTTTGCTCACACGTGGCATCCTCCTTTTCTCAAGAGATTTTGTCACTAACTCTGAACTTTCCAATTCAGTTCTAAACTGTTTCCGATTAGAAAGAACATGGGAGCCCTAATGACAGACAGGACACATGGCTTGTTGAGTCCCTTGACACTTTTGTGTAAAACTGTGTAGTTGAAAAAGGCTTAAGCTATGAAACAAAAGGAAATCTTTTGCAAAAGTCATAATGCATCGCCAATGTTAAGTATTTTTGTTGCAAAGTGAAAATCTACCAGAAACATTTTTGATTGAAAAACACGTGTCAGTCTTTGAATGGTGGCAGTAGCTAAGATAAAGATGCATTCCCATACCGGGAGTCGAACCCAGGCCACCTGGGTGAGAGCCAGGAATCCTAACCGCTAGACCATATGGGAAAAGATGCACTAATGTCTCAGTGACATTATGAAAAAAAAAAGTTTTCTGCTATGCACAATAAACTTCTGCAGATCTGCAGGTACAGCTTGCCTCGTTAGCGCAGTAGGTAGCGCGTCAGTCTCATAATCTGAAGGTCGTGAGTTCGAGCCTCACACGGGGCACTGTTCCCTCCTTTTCTCGAGAGATTTTGTCACCAACTTAGAACTTTTCCATTCAATTCTACAACTTTTTCCATTAGAAAGGAAATGGGAATCCAAATAACTTACCGGACCCATGAGTTGTTGAGTCCCTTGACACTTTAGTGTAAAAAGGGGTGGTTGAGAATGAGTTGAGCTACGAATCCAAATTGAATCTTGTGTGAAGGGTCAGAATGAAGTGCCAAAACGCGGGCGTTCAGCATTTTTGCCTGAAAAAAACAAATCCTACTTGAAATACGTTTGACTAAAAAACACGCGTCAGTTTTTGAATGTTGGCAGCGGTGCAGAAAAGGATGCGTTCCCATACCAGTAGTCGAACCCGGGCCGCCTGGGTGAAAACCAGGAATCCTAACCGCTAGACCATATGGGAGAAGATGTACTGCCAGCTCACTTACAATATGAAAAATAAAGAGGTGTACTGCTTTGCACAAGCAACTTCCGCAGATTATTACGTGCATTTTGCCTCGTTAGCGCAGCAGGTAGCGCGTCAGTCTCGTAATCTGAAGGTCATGAGTTCGATTCTCACATGGGGCACTGGTACCATGTTTCCTTAACTGATTTTGCCACCATCTTGGCTAGAGAGTCACAGCTCTTTTCCATTCAGTAGCAAAACATCACCAATTGATGGAAGGGGAGCTCCAATGACAAACAGGGATAAAGGCTTGTTGAGTCCCTTAACACCCAGGAATTAAAAGTGAGAGATATGAATGGTTTGAGATATGACATCAAATAAGCTATTGTGCAAATAAATATCCAAAAAACCTGGTGGTCTGCATTTTTGGCTGCAAAGAGCAGTTCCAACCTAAACTGATTCTGTCTGCAAGGCACGTGTTGGCTTTGGAATGTGGACACTAGTCCCCAAAAAAAAGTCTCTCCCATAGCAGGAATCGAACCAGTCAACCAGGAATACTAACTAAGTCTTTCTCCACATGGTGTAAGCAGTACAGTAAACAGCAAGACAGGTGTAAAAAAAAAAAAAAAAAAAAAAAAAAGAGTGTTTTGCTTTGAATACAAAACATCAACATTACAAGAGCTGAAACACGCTACATGGTCAAGGTTTTTGGCACGTCAGTTGAATAATTTGAAGATCATGAGTTTTTTGCTCACACGTGGCATCCTCCTTTTCTCAAGAGATTTTGTCACTAACTCTGAACTTTCCAATTCAGTTCTAAACTGTTTCCGATTAGAAAGAACATGGGAGCCCTAATGACAGACAGGACACATGGCTTGTTGAGTCCCTTGACACTTTTGTGTAAAACTGTGTAGTTGAAAAAGGCTTAAGCTATGAAACAAAAGGAAATCTTTTGCAAAAGTCATAATGCATCGCCAATGTTAAGTATTTTTGTTGCAAAGTGAAAATCTACCAGAAACATTTTTGATTGAAAAACACGTGTCAGTCTTTGAATGGTGGCAGTAGCTAAGATAAAGATGCATTCCCATACCGGGAGTCGAACCCAGGCCACCTGGGTGAGAGCCAGGAATCCTAACCGCTAGACCATATGGGAAAAGATGCACTAATGTCTCAGTGACATTATGAAAAAAAAAAGTTTTCTGCTATGCACAATAAACTTCTGCAGATCTGCAGGTACAGCTTACCTCGTTAGCGCAGTAGGTAGCGCGTCAGTCTCATAATCTGAAGGTCGTGAGTTCGAGCCTCACACGGGGCACTGTTCCCTCCTTTTCTCGAGAGATTTTGTCACCAACTTAGAACTTTTCCATTCAATTCTACAACTTTTTCCATTAGAAAGGAAATGGGAATCCAAATAACTTACCGGACCCATGAGTTGTTGAGTCCCTTGACACTTTAGTGTAAAAAGGGGTGGTTGAGAATGAGTTGAGCTACGAATCCAAATTGAATCTTGTGTGAAGGGTCAGAATGAAGTGCCAAAACGCGGGCGTTCAGCATTTTTGCCTGAAAAAAACAAATCCTACTTGAAATACGTTTGACTAAAAAACACGCGTCAGTTTTTGAATGTTGGCAGCGGTGCAGAAAAGGATGCGTTCCCATACCAGTAGTCGAACCCGGGCCGCCTGGGTGAAAACCAGGAATCCTAACCGCTAGACCATATGGGAGAAGATGTACTGCCAGCTCACTTACAATATGAAAAAAAAGAGGTGTACTGCTTTGCACAAGCAACTTCCGCAGATTATTACGTGCATTTTGCCTCGTTAGCGCAGCAGGTAGCGCGTCAGTCTCGTAATCTGAAGGTCATGAGTTCGATTCTCACATGGGGCACTGGTACCATGTTTCCTTAACTGATTTTGCCACCATCTTGGCTAGAGAGTCACAGCTCTTTTCCATTCAGTAGCAAAACATCACCAATTGATGGAAGGGGAGCTCCAATGACAAACAGGGATAAAGGCTTGTTGAGTCCCTTAACACCCATGAATTAAAAGTGAGAGATATGAATGGTTTGAGATATGACATCAAATAAGCTTTTGTGCAAATAAATATCCAAAAAACCTGGTGGTCTGCATTTTTGGCTGCAAAGAGCAGTTCCAACCTAAACTGATTCTGTCTGCAAGGCACGTGTTGGCTTTGGAATGTGGACACTAGTCCCCAAAAAAAAGTCTCTCCCATAGCAGGAATCGAACCAGTCAACCAGGAATACTAACTAAGTCTTTCTCCACATGGTGTAAGCAGTACAGTAAACAGCAAGACAGGTGTAAAAAAAAAAAAAAAAAGAGTGTTTTGCTTTGAATACAAAACATCAACATTACAAGAGCTGAAACACGCTACATGGTCAAGGTTTTTGGCACGTCAGTTGAATAATTTGAAGATCATGAGTTTTTTGCTCACACGTGGCATCCTCCTTTTCTCAAGAGATTTTGTCACTAACTCTGAACTTTCCAATTCAGTTCTAAACTGTTTCCGATTAGAAAGAACATGGGAGCCCTAATGACAGACAGGACACATGGCTTGTTGAGTCCCTTGACACTTTTGTGTAAAACTGTGTAGTTGAAAAAGGCTTAAGCTATGAAACAAAAGGAAATCTTTTGCAAAAGTCATAATGCATCGCCAATGTTAAGTATTTTTGTTGCAAAGTGAAAATCTACCAGAAACATTTTTGATTGAAAAACACGTGTCAGTCTTTGAATGGTGGCAGTAGCTAAGATAAAGATGCATTCCCATACCGGGAGTCGAACCCAGGCCACCTGGGTGAGAGCCAGGAATCCTAACCGCTAGACCATATGGGAAAAGATGCACTAATGTCTCAGTGACATTATGAAAAAAAAAAGTTTTCTGCTATGCACAATAAACTTCTGCAGATCTGCAGGTACAGCTTGCCTCGTTAGCGCAGTAGGTAGCGCGTCAGTCTCATAATCTGAAGGTCGTGAGTTCGAGCCTCACACGGGGCACTGTTCCCTCCTTTTCTCGAGAGATTTTGTCACCAACTTAGAACTTTTCCATTCAATTCTACAACTTTTTCCATTAGAAAGGAAATGGGAATCCAAATAACTTACCGGACCCATGAGTTGTTGAGTCCCTTGACACTTTAGTGTAAAAAGGGGTGGTTGAGAATGAGTTGAGCTACGAATCCAAATTGAATCTTGTGTGAAGGGTCAGAATGAAGTGCCAAAACGCGGGCGTTCAGCATTTTTGCCTGAAAAAAACAAATCCTACTTGAAATACGTTTGACTAAAAAACACGCGTCAGTTTTTGAATGTTGGCAGCGGTGCAGAAAAGGATGCGTTCCCATACCAGTAGTCGAACCCGGGCCGCCTGGGTGAAAACCAGGAATCCTAACCGCTAGACCATATGGGAGAAGATGTACTGCCAGCTCACTTACAATATGAAAAAAAAGAGGTGTACTGCTTTGCACAAGCAACTTCCGCAGATTATTACGTGCATTTTGCCTCGTTAGCGCAGCAGGTAGCGCGTCAGTCTCGTAATCTGAAGGTCATGAGTTCGATTCTCACATGGGGCACTGGTACCATGTTTCCTTAACTGATTTTGCCACCATCTTGGCTAGAGAGTCACAGCTCTTTTCCATTCAGTAGCAAAACATCACCAATTGATGGAAGGGGAGCTCCAATGACAAACAGGGATAAAGGCTTGTTGAGTCCCTTAACACCCAGGAATTAAAAGTGAGAGATATGAATGGTTTGAGATATGACATCAAATAAGCTTTTGTGCAAATAAATATCCAAAAAACCTGGTGGTCTGCATTTTTGGCTGCAAAGAGCAGTTCCAACCTAAACTGATTCTGTCTGCAAGGCACGTGTTGGCTTTGGAATGTGGACACTAGTCCCCAAAAAAAAGTCTCTCCCATAGCAGGAATCGAACCAGTCAACCAGGAATACTAACTAAGTCTTTCTCCACATGGTGTAAGCAGTACAGTAAACAGCAAGACAGGTGTAAAAAAAAAAAAAAAAAGAGTGTTTTGCTTTGAATACAAAACATCAACATTACAAGAGCTGAAACACGCTACATGGTCAAGGTTTTTGGCACGTCAGTTGAATAATTTGAAGATCATGAGTTTTTTGCTCACACGTGGCATCCTCCTTTTCTCAAGAGATTTTGTCACTAACTCTGAACTTTCCAATTCAGTTCTAAACTGTTTCCGATTAGAAAGAACATGGGAGCCCTAATGACAGACAGGACACATGGCTTGTTGAGTCCCTTGACACTTTTGTGTAAAACTGTGTAGTTGAAAAAGGCTTAAGCTATGAAACAAAAGGAAATCTTTTGCAAAAGTCATAATGCATCGCCAATGTTAAGTATTTTTGTTGCAAAGTGAAAATCTACCAGAAACATTTTTGATTGAAAAACACGTGTCAGTCTTTGAATGGTGGCAGTAGCTAAGATAAAGATGCATTCCCATACCGGGAGTCGAACCCAGGCCACCTGGGTGAGAGCCAGGAATCCTAACCGCTAGACCATATGGGAAAAGATGCACTAATGTCTCAGTGACATTATGAAAAAAAAAAGTTTTCTGCTATGCACAATAAACTTCTGCAGATCTGCAGGTACAGCTTGCCTCGTTAGCGCAGTAGGTAGCGCGTCAGTCTCATAATCTGAAGGTCGTGAGTTCGAGCCTCACACGGGGCACTGTTCCCTCCTTTTCTCGAGAGATTTTGTCACCAACTTAGAACTTTTCCATTCAATTCTACAACTTTTTCCATTAGAAAGGAAATGGGAATCCAAATAACTTACCGGACCCATGAGTTGTTGAGTCCCTTGACACTTTAGTGTAAAAAGGGGTGGTTGAGAATGAGTTGAGCTACGAATCCAAATTGAATCTTGTGTGAAGGGTCAGAATGAAGTGCCAAAACGCGGGCGTTCAGCATTTTTGCCTGAAAAAAACAAATCCTACTTGAAATACGTTTGACTAAAAAACACGCGTCAGTTTTTGAATGTTGGCAGCGGTGCAGAAAAGGATGCGTTCCCATACCAGTAGTCGAACCCGGGCCGCCTGGGTGAAAACCAGGAATCCTAACCGCTAGACCATATGGGAGAAGATGTACTGCCAGCTCACTTACAATATGAAAAATAAAGAGGTGTACTGCTTTGCACAAGCAACTTCCGCAGATTATTACGTGCATTTTGCCTCGTTAGCGCAGCAGGTAGCGCGTCAGTCTCGTAATCTGAAGGTCATGAGTTCGATTCTCACATGGGGCACTGGTACCATGTTTCCTTAACTGATTTTGCCACCATCTTGGCTAGAGAGTCACAGCTCTTTTCCATTCAGTAGCAAAACATCACCAATTGATGGAAGGGGAGCTCCAATGACAAACAGGGATAAAGGCTTGTTGAGTCCCTTAACACCCAGGAATTAAAAGTGAGAGATATGAATGGTTTGAGATATGACATCAAATAAGCTATTGTGCAAATAAATATCCAAAAAACCTGGTGGTCTGCATTTTTGGCTGCAAAGAGCAGTTCCAACCTAAACTGATTCTGTCTGCAAGGCACGTGTTGGCTTTGGAATGTGGACACTAGTCCCCAAAAAAAAGTCTCTCCCATAGCAGGAATCGAACCAGTCAACCAGGAATACTAACTAAGTCTTTCTCCACATGGTGTAAGCAGTACAGTAAACAGCAAGACAGGTGTAAAAAAAAAAAAAAAAAAAAAAAAAAGAGTGTTTTGCTTTGAATACAAAACATCAACATTACAAGAGCTGAAACACGCTACATGGTCAAGGTTTTTGGCACGTCAGTTGAATAATTTGAAGATCATGAGTTTTTTGCTCACACGTGGCATCCTCCTTTTCTCAAGAGATTTTGTCACTAACTCTGAACTTTCCAATTCAGTTCTAAACTGTTTCCGATTAGAAAGAACATGGGAGCCCTAATGACAGACAGGACACATGGCTTGTTGAGTCCCTTGACACTTTTGTGTAAAACTGTGTAGTTGAAAAAGGCTTAAGCTATGAAACAAAAGGAAATCTTTTGCAAAAGTCATAATGCATCGCCAATGTTAAGTATTTTTGTTGCAAAGTGAAAATCTACCAGAAACATTTTTGATTGAAAAACACGTGTCAGTCTTTGAATGGTGGCAGTAGCTAAGATAAAGATGCATTCCCATACCGGGAGTCGAACCCAGGCCACCTGGGTGAGAGCCAGGAATCCTAACCGCTAGACCATATGGGAAAAGATGCACTAATGTCTCAGTGACATTATGAAAAAAAAAAGTTTTCTGCTATGCACAATAAACTTCTGCAGATCTGCAGGTACAGCTTACCTCGTTAGCGCAGTAGGTAGCGCGTCAGTCTCATAATCTGAAGGTCGTGAGTTCGAGCCTCACACGGGGCACTGTTCCCTCCTTTTCTCGAGAGATTTTGTCACCAACTTAGAACTTTTCCATTCAATTCTACAACTTTTTCCATTAGAAAGGAAATGGGAATCCAAATAACTTACCGGACCCATGAGTTGTTGAGTCCCTTGACACTTTAGTGTAAAAAGGGGTGGTTGAGAATGAGTTGAGCTACGAATCCAAATTGAATCTTGTGTGAAGGGTCAGAATGAAGTGCCAAAACGCGGGCGTTCAGCATTTTTGCCTGAAAAAAACAAATCCTACTTGAAATACGTTTGACTAAAAAACACGCGTCAGTTTTTGAATGTTGGCAGCGGTGCAGAAAAGGATGCGTTCCCATACCAGTAGTCGAACCCAGGCCGCCTGGGTGAAAACCAGGAATCCTAACCGCTAGACCATATGGGAGAAGATGTACTGCCAGCTCACTTACAATATGAAAAAAAAGAGGTGTACTGCTTTGCACAAGCAACTTCCGCAGATTATTACGTGCATTTTGCCTCGTTAGCGCAGCAGGTAGCGCGTCAGTCTCGTAATCTGAAGGTCATGAGTTCGATTCTCACATGGGGCACTGGTACCATGTTTCCTTAACTGATTTTGCCACCATCTTGGCTAGAGAGTCACAGCTCTTTTCCATTCAGTAGCAAAACATCACCAATTGATGGAAGGGGAGCTCCAATGACAAACAGGGATAAAGGCTTGTTGAGTCCCTTAACACCCAGGAATTAAAAGTGAGAGATATGAATGGTTTGAGATATGACATCAAATAAGCTTTTGTGCAAATAAATATCCAAAAAACCTGGTGGTCTGCATTTTTGGCTGCAAAGAGCAGTTCCAACCTAAACTGATTCTGTCTGCAAGGCACGTGTTGGCTTTGGAATGTGGACACTAGTCCCCAAAAAAAAGTCTCTCCCATAGCAGGAATCGAACCAGTCAACCAGGAATACTAACTAAGTCTTTCTCCACATGGTGTAAGCAGTACAGTAAACAGCAAGACAGGTGTAAAAAAAAAAAAAAAAAGAGTGTTTTGCTTTGAATACAAAACATCAACATTACAAGAGCTGAAACACGCTACATGGTCAAGGTTTTTGGCACGTCAGTTGAATAATTTGAAGATCATGAGTTTTTTGCTCACACGTGGCATCCTCCTTTTCTCAAGAGATTTTGTCACTAACTCTGAACTTTCCAATTCAGTTCTAAACTGTTTCCGATTAGAAAGAACATGGGAGCCCTAATGACAGACAGGACACATGGCTTGTTGAGTCCCTTGACACTTTTGTGTAAAACTGTGTAGTTGAAAAAGGCTTAAGCTATGAAACAAAAGGAAATCTTTTGCAAAAGTCAAAATGCATCGCCAATGTTAAGTATTTTTGTTGCAAAGTGAAAATCTACCAGAAACATTTTTGATTGAAAAACACGTGTCAGTCTTTGAATGGTGGCAGTAGCTAAGATAAAGATGCATTCCCATACCGGGAGTCGAACCCAGGCCACCTGGGTGAGAGCCAGGAATCCTAACCGCTAGACCATATGGGAAAAGATGCACTAATGTCTCAGTGACATTATGAAAAAAAAAAGTTTTCTGCTATGCACAATAAACTTCTGCAGATCTGCAGGTACAGCTTGCCTCGTTAGCGCAGTAGGTAGCGCGTCAGTCTCATAATCTGAAGGTCGTGAGTTCGAGCCTCACACGGGGCACTGTTCCCTCCTTTTCTCGAGAGATTTTGTCACCAACTTAGAACTTTTCCATTCAATTCTACAACTTTTTCCATTAGAAAGGAAATGGGAATCCAAATAACTTACCGGACCCATGAGTTGTTGAGTCCCTTGACACTTTAGTGTAAAAAGGGGTGGTTGAGAATGAGTTGAGCTACGAATCCAAATTGAATCTTGTGTGAAGGGTCAGAATGAAGTGCCAAAACGCGGGCGTTCAGCATTTTTGCCTGAAAAAAACAAATCCTACTTGAAATACGTTTGACTAAAAAACACGCGTCAGTTTTTGAATGTTGGCAGCGGTGCAGAAAAGGATGCGTTCCCATACCAGTAGTCGAACCCGGGCCGCCTGGGTGAAAACCAGGAATCCTAACCGCTAGACCATATGGGAGAAGATGTACTGCCAGCTCACTTACAATATGAAAAAAAAGAGGTGTACTGCTTTGCACAAGCAACTTCCGCAGATTATTACGTGCATTTTGCCTCGTTAGCGCAGCAGGTAGCGCGTCAGTCTCGTAATCTGAAGGTCATGAGTTCGATTCTCACATGGGGCACTGGTACCATGTTTCCTTAACTGATTTTGCCACCATCTTGGCTAGAGAGTCACAGCTCTTTTCCATTCAGTAGCAAAACATCACCAATTGATGGAAGGGGAGCTCCAATGACAAACAGGGATAAAGGCTTGTTGAGTCCCTTAACACCCAGGAATTAAAAGTGAGAGATATGAATGGTTTGAGATATGACATCAAATAAGCTTTTGTGCAAATAAATATCCAAAAAACCTGGTGGTCTGCATTTTTGGCTGCAAAGAGCAGTTCCAACCTAAACTGATTCTGTCTGCAAGGCACGTGTTGGCTTTGGAATGTGGACACTAGTCCCCAAAAAAAAGTCTCTCCCATAGCAGGAATCGAACCAGTCAACCAGGAATACTAACTAAGTCTTTCTCCACATGGTGTAAGCAGTACAGTAAACAGCAAGACAGGTGTAAAAAAAAAAAAAAAAAGAGTGTTTTGCTTTGAATACAAAACATCAACATTACAAGAGCTGAAACACGCTACATGGTCAAGGTTTTTGGCACGTCAGTTGAATAATTTGAAGATCATGAGTTTTTTGCTCACACGTGGCATCCTCCTTTTCTCAAGAGATTTTGTCACTAACTCTGAACTTTCCAATTCAGTTCTAAACTGTTTCCGATTAGAAAGAACATGGGAGCCCTAATGACAGACAGGACACATGGCTTGTTGAGTCCCTTGACACTTTTGTGTAAAACTGTGTAGTTGAAAAAGGCTTAAGCTATGAAACAAAAGGAAATCTTTTGCAAAAGTCATAATGCATCGCCAATGTTAAGTATTTTTGTTGCAAAGTGAAAATCTACCAGAAACATTTTTGATTGAAAAACACGTGTCAGTCTTTGAATGGTGGCAGTAGCTAAGATAAAGATGCATTCCCATACCGGGAGTCGAACCCAGGCCACCTGGGTGAGAGCCAGGAATCCTAACCGCTAGACCATATGGGAAAAGATGCACTAATGTCTCAGTGACATTATGAAAAAAAAAAGTTTTCTGCTATGCACAATAAACTTCTGCAGATCTGCAGGTACAGCTTGCCTCGTTAGCGCAGTAGGTAGCGCGTCAGTCTCATAATCTGAAGGTCGTGAGTTCGAGCCTCACACGGGGCACTGTTCCCTCCTTTTCTCGAGAGATTTTGTCACCAACTTAGAACTTTTCCATTCAATTCTACAACTTTTTCCATTAGAAAGGAAATGGGAATCCAAATAACTTACCGGACCCATGAGTTGTTGAGTCCCTTGACACTTTAGTGTAAAAAGGGGTGGTTGAGAATGAGTTGAGCTACGAATCCAAATTGAATCTTGTGTGAAGGGTCAGAATGAAGTGCCAAAACGCGGGCGTTCAGCATTTTTGCCTGAAAAAAACAAATCCTACTTGAAATACGTTTGACTAAAAAACACGCGTCAGTTTTTGAATGTTGGCAGCGGTGCAGAAAAGGATGCGTTCCCATACCAGTAGTCGAACCCGGGCCGCCTGGGTGAAAACCAGGAATCCTAACCGCTAGACCATATGGGAGAAGATGTACTGCCAGCTCACTTACAATATGAAAAAAAAGAGGTGTACTGCTTTGCACAAGCAACTTCCGCAGATTATTACGTGCATTTTGCCTCGTTAGCGCAGCAGGTAGCGCGTCAGTCTCGTAATCTGAAGGTCATGAGTTCGATTCTCACATGGGGCACTGGTACCATGTTTCCTTAACTGATTTTGCCACCATCTTGGCTAGAGAGTCACAGCTCTTTTCCATTCAGTAGCAAAACATCACCAATTGATGGAAGGGGAGCTCCAATGACAAACAGGGATAAAGGCTTGTTGAGTCCCTTAACACCCAGGAATTAAAAGTGAGAGATATGAATGGTTTGAGATATGACATCAAATAAGCTTTTGTGCAAATAAATATCCAAAAAACCTGGTGGTCTGCATTTTTGGCTGCAAAGAGCAGTTCCAACCTAAACTGATTCTGTCTGCAAGGCACGTGTTGGCTTTGGAATGTGGACACTAGTCCCCAAAAAAAAGTCTCTCCCATAGCAGGAATCGAACCAGTCAACCAGGAATACTAACTAAGTCTTTCTCCACATGGTGTAAGCAGTACAGTAAACAGCAAGACAGGTGTAAAAAAAAAAAAAAAAAGAGTGTTTTGCTTTGAATACAAAACATCAACATTACAAGAGCTGAAACACGCTACATGGTCAAGGTTTTTGGCACGTCAGTTGAATAATTTGAAGATCATGAGTTTTTTGCTCACACGTGGCATCCTCCTTTTCTCAAGAGATTTTGTCACTAACTCTGAACTTTCCAATTCAGTTCTAAACTGTTTCCGATTAGAAAGAACATGGGAGCCCTAATGACAGACAGGACACATGGCTTGTTGAGTCCCTTGACACTTTTGTGTAAAACTGTGTAGTTGAAAAAGGCTTAAGCTATGAAACAAAAGGAAATCTTTTGCAAAAGTCATAATGCATCGCCAATGTTAAGTATTTTTGTTGCAAAGTGAAAATCTACCAGAAACATTTTTGATTGAAAAACACGTGTCAGTCTTTGAATGGTGGCAGTAGCTAAGATAAAGATGCATTCCCATACCGGGAGTCGAACCCAGGCCACCTGGGTGAGAGCCAGGAATCCTAACCGCTAGACCATATGGGAAAAGATGCACTAATGTCTCAGTGACATTATGAAAAAAAAAAGTTTTCTGCTATGCACAATAAACTTCTGCAGATCTGCAGGTACAGCTTGCCTCGTTAGCGCAGTAGGTAGCGCGTCAGTCTCATAATCTGAAGGTCGTGAGTTCGAGCCTCACACGGGGCACTGTTCCCTCCTTTTCTCGAGAGATTTTGTCACCAACTTAGAACTTTTCCATTCAATTCTACAACTTTTTCCATTAGAAAGGAAATGGGAATCCAAATAACTTACCGGACCCATGAGTTGTTGAGTCCCTTGACACTTTAGTGTAAAAAGGGGTGGTTGAGAATGAGTTGAGCTACGAATCCAAATTGAATCTTGTGTGAAGGGTCAGAATGAAGTGCCAAAACGCGGGCGTTCAGCATTTTTGCCTGAAAAAAACAAATCCTACTTGAAATACGTTTGACTAAAAAACACGCGTCAGTTTTTGAATGTTGGCAGCGGTGCAGAAAAGGATGCGTTCCCATACCAGTAGTCGAACCCGGGCCGCCTGGGTGAAAACCAGGAATCCTAACCGCTAGACCATATGGGAGAAGATGTACTGCCAGCTCACTTACAATATGAAAAAAAAGAGGTGTACTGCTTTGCACAAGCAACTTCCGCAGATTATTACGTGCATTTTGCCTCGTTAGCGCAGCAGGTAGCGCGTCAGTCTCGTAATCTGAAGGTCATGAGTTCGATTCTCACATGGGGCACTGGTACCATGTTTCCTTAACTGATTTTGCCACCATCTTGGCTAGAGAGTCACAGCTCTTTTCCATTCAGTAGCAATACATCACCAATTGATGGAAGGGGAGCTCCAATGACAAACAGGGATAAAGGCTTGTTGAGTCCCTTAACACCCAGGAATTAAAAGTGAGAGATATGAATGGTTTGAGATATGACATCAAATAAGCTTTTGTGCAAATAAATATCCAAAAAACCTGGTGGTCTGCATTTTTGGCTGCAAAGAGCAGTTCCAACCTAAACTGATTCTGTCTGCAAGGCACGTGTTGGCTTTGGAATGTGGACACTAGTCCCCAAAAAAAAGTCTCTCCCATAGCAGGAATCGAACCAGTCAACCAGGAATACTAACTAAGTCTTTCTCCACATGGTGTAAGCAGTACAGTAAACAGCAAGACAGGTGTAAAAAAAAAAGAGTGTTTTGCTTTGAATACAAAACATCAACATTACAAGAGCTGAAACACGCTACATGGTCAAGGTTTTTGGCACGTCAGTTGAATAATTTGAAGATCATGAGTTTTTTGCTCACACGTGGCATCCTCCTTTTCTCAAGAGATTTTGTCACTAACTCTGAACTTTCCAATTCAGTTCTAAACTGTTTCCGATTAGAAAGAACATGGGAGCCCTAATGACAGACAGGACACATGGCTTGTTGAGTCCCTTGACACTTTTGTGTAAAACTGTGTAGTTGAAAAAGGCTTAAGCTATGAAACAAAAGGAAATCTTTTGCAAAAGTCATAATGCATCGCCAATGTTAAGTATTTTTGTTGCAAAGTGAAAATCTACCAGAAACATTTTTGATTGAAAAACACGTGTCAGTCTTTGAATGGTGGCAGTAGCTAAGATAAAGATGCATTCCCATACCGGGAGTCGAACCCAGGCCACCTAGGTGAGAGCCAGGAATCCTAACCGCTAGACCATATGGGAAAAGATGCACTAATGTCTCAGTGACATTATGAAAAAAAAAAGTTTTCTGCTATGCACAATAAACTTCTGCAGATCTGCAGGTACAGCTTACCTCGTTAGCGCAGTAGGTAGCGCGTCAGTCTCATAATCTGAAGGTCGTGAGTTCGAGCCTCACACGGGGCACTGTTCCCTCCTTTTCTCGAGAGATTTTGTCACCAACTTAGAACTTTTCCATTCAATTCTACAACTTTTTCCATTAGAAAGGAAATGGGAATCCAAATAACTTACCGGACCCATGAGTTGTTGAGTCCCTTGACACTTTAGTGTAAAAAGGGGTGGTTGAGAATGAGTTGAGCTACGAATCCAAATTGAATCTTGTGTGAAGGGTCAGAATGAAGTGCCAAAACGCGGGCGTTCAGCATTTTTGCCTGAAAAAAACAAATCCTACTTGAAATACGTTTGACTAAAAAACACGCGTCAGTTTTTGAATGTTGGCAGCGGTGCAGAAAAGGATGCGTTCCCATACCAGTAGTCGAACCCGGGCCGCCTGGGTGAAAACCAGGAATCCTAACCGCTAGACCATATGGGAGAAGATGTACTGCCAGCTCACTTACAATATGAAAAAAAAGAGGTGTACTGCTTTGCACAAGCAACTTCCGCAGATTATTACGTGCATTTTGCCTCGTTAGCGCAGCAGGTAGCGCGTCAGTCTCGTAATCTGAAGGTCATGAGTTCGATTCTCACATGGGGCACTGGTACCATGTTTCCTTAACTGATTTTGCCACCATCTTGGCTAGAGAGTCACAGCTCTTTTCCATTCAGTAGCAAAACATCACCAATTGATGGAAGGGGAGCTCCAATGACAAACAGGGATAAAGGCTTGTTGAGTCCCTTAACACCCAGGAATTAAAAGTGAGAGATATGAATGGTTTGAGATATGACATCAAATAAGCTTTTGTGCAAATAAATATCCAAAAAACCTGGTGGTCTGCATTTTTGGCTGCAAAGAGCAGTTCCAACCTAAACTGATTCTGTCTGCAAGGCACGTGTTGGCTTTGGAATGTGGACACTAGTCCCCAAAAAAAAGTCTCTCCCATAGCAGGAATCGAACCAGTCAACCAGGAATACTAACTAAGTCTTTCTCCACATGGTGTAAGCAGTACAGTAAACAGCAAGACAGGTGTAAAAAAAAAAAAAAAAAGAGTGTTTTGCTTTGAATACAAAACATCAACATTACAAGAGCTGAAACACGCTACATGGTCAAGGTTTTTGGCACGTCAGTTGAATAATTTGAAGATCATGAGTTTTTTGCTCACACGTGGCATCCTCCTTTTCTCAAGAGATTTTGTCACTAACTCTGAACTTTCCAATTCAGTTCTAAACTGTTTCCGATTAGAAAGAACATGGGAGCCCTAATGACAGACAGGACACATGGCTTGTTGAGTCCCTTGACACTTTTGTGTAAAACTGTGTAGTTGAAAAAGGCTTAAGCTATGAAACAAAAGGAAATCTTTTGCAAAAGTCATAATGCATCGCCAATGTTAAGTATTTTTGTTGCAAAGTGAAAATCTACCAGAAACATTTTTGATTGAAAAACACGTGTCAGTCTTTGAATGGTGGCAGTAGCTAAGATAAAGATGCATTCCCATACCGGGAGTCGAACCCAGGCCACCTGGGTGAGAGCCAGGAATCCTAACCGCTAGACCATATGGGAAAAGATGCACTAATGTCTCAGTGACATTATGAAAAAAAAAAGTTTTCTGCTATGCACAATAAACTTCTGCAGATCTGCAGGTACAGCTTGCCTCGTTAGCGCAGTAGGTAGCGCGTTAGTCTCATAATCTGAAGGTCGTGAGTTCGAGCCTCACACGGGGCACTGTTCCCTCCTTTTCTCGAGAGATTTTGTCACCAACTTAGAACTTTTCCATTCAATTCTACAACTTTTTCCATTAGAAAGGAAATGGGAATCCAAATAACTTACCGGACCCATGAGTTGTTGAGTCCCTTGACACTTTAGTGTAAAAAGGGGTGGTTGAGAATGAGTTGAGCTACGAATCCAAATTGAATCTTGTGTGAAGGGTCAGAATGAAGTGCCAAAACGCGGGCGTTCAGCATTTTTGCCTGAAAAAAACAAATCCTACTTGAAATACGTTTGACTAAAAAACACGCGTCAGTTTTTGAATGTTGGCAGCGGTGCAGAAAAGGATGCGTTCCCATACCAGTAGTCGAACTCGGGCCGCCTGGGTGAAAACCAGGAATCCTAACCGCTAGACCATATGGGAGAAGATGTACTGCCAGCTCACTTACAATATGAAAAAAAAGAGGTGTACTGCTTTGCACAAGCAACTTCCGCAGATTATTACGTGCATTTTGCCTCGTTAGCGCAGCAGGTAGCGCGTCAGTCTCGTAATCTGAAGGTCATGAGTTCGATTCTCACATGGGGCACTGGTACCATGTTTCCTTAACTGATTTTGCCACCATCTTGGCTAGAGAGTCACAGCTCTTTTCCATTCAGTAGCAAAACATCACCAATTGATGGAAGGGGAGCTCCAATGACAAACAGGGATAAAGGCTTGTTGAGTCCCTTAACACCCAGGAATTAAAAGTGAGAGATATGAATGGTTTGAGATATGACATCAAATAAGCTTTTGTGCAAATAAATATCCAAAAAACCTGGTGGTCTGCATTTTTGGCTGCAAAGAGCAGTTCCAACCTAAACTGATTCTGTCTGCAAGGCACGTGTTGGCTTTGGAATGTGGACACTAGTCCCCAAAAAAAAGTCTCTCCCATAGCAGGAATCGAACCAGTCAACCAGGAATACTAACTAAGTCTTTCTCCACATGGTGTAAGCAGTACAGTAAACAGCAAGACAGGTGTAAAAAAAAAAAAAAAAAAAAAAAAAAAGAGTGTTTTGCTTTGAATACAAAACATCAACATTACAAGAGCTGAAACACGCTACATGGTCAAGGTTTTTGGCACGTCAGTTGAATAATTTGAAGATCATGAGTTTTTTGCTCACACGTGGCATCCTCCTTTTCTCAAGAGATTTTGTCACTAACTCTGAACTTTCCAATTCAGTTCTAAACTGTTTCCGATTAGAAAGAACATGGGAGCCCTAATGACAGACAGGACACATGGCTTGTTGAGTCCCTTGACACTTTTGTGTAAAACTGTGTAGTTGAAAAAGGCTTAAGCTATGAAACAAAAGGAAATCTTTTGCAAAAGTCATAATGCATCGCCAATGTTAAGTATTTTTGTTGCAAAGTGAAAATCTACCAGAAACATTTTTGATTGAAAAACACGTGTCAGTCTTTGAATGGTGGCAGTAGCTAAGATAAAGATGCATTCCCATACCAGGAGGCGAACCCAGGCCACCTGGGTGAGAGCCAGGAATCCTAACCGCTAGACCATATGGGAAAAGATGCACTAATGTCTCAGTGACATTATGAAAAAAAAAAGTTTTCTGCTATGCACAATAAACTTCTGCAGATCTGCAGGTACAGCTTGCCTCGTTAGCGCAGTAGGTAGCGCGTCAGTCTCATAATCTGAAGGTCGTGAATTCGAGCCTCACACGGGGCACTGTTCCCTCCTTTTCTCGAGAGATTTTGTCACCAACTTAGAACTTTTCCATTCAATTCTACAACTTTTTCCATTAGAAAGGAAATGGGAATCCAAATAACTTACCGGACCCATGAGTTGTTGAGTCCCTTGACACTTTAGTGTAAAAAGGGGTGGTTGAGAATGAGTTGAGCTACGAATCCAAATTGAATCTTGTGTGAAGGGTCAGAATGAAGTGCCAAAACACGGGCGTTCAGCATTTTTGCCTGAAAAAAACAAATCCTACTTGAAATACGTTTGACTAAAAAACACGCGTCAGTTTTTGAATGTTGGCAGCGGTGCAGAAAAGGATGCGTTCCCATACCAGTAGTCGAACCCGGGCCGCCTGGGTGAAAACCAGGAATCCTAACCGCTAGACCATATGGGAGAAGATGTACTGCCAGCTCACTTACAATATGAAAAAAAAGAGGTGTACTGCTTTGCACAAGCAACTTCCGCAGATTATTACGTGCATTTTGCCTCGTTAGCGCAGCAGGTAGCGCGTCAGTCTCGTAATCTGAAGGTCATGAGTTCGATTCTCACATGGGGCACTGGTACCGTGTTTCCTTAACTGATTTTGCCACCATCTTGGCTAGAGAGTCACAGCTCTTTTCCATTCAGTAGCAAAACATCACCAATTGATGGAAGGGGAGCTCCAATGACAAACAGGGATAAAGGCTTGTTGAGTCCCTTAACACCCAGGAATTAAAAGTGAGAGATATGAATGGTTTGAGATATGACATCAAATAAGCTTTTGTGCAAATAAATATCCAAAAAACCTGGTGGTCTGCATTTTTGGCTGCAAAGAGCAGTTCCAACCTAAACTGATTCTGTCTGCAAGGCACGTGTTGGCTTTGGAATGTGGACACTAGTCCCCAAAAAAAAGTCTCTCCCATCGCAGGAATCGAACCAGTCAACCAGGAATACTAACTAAGTCTTTCTCCACATGGTGTAAGCAGTACAGTAAACAGCAAGACAGGTGTAAAAAAAAAAAAAAAAGAGTGTTTTGCTTTGAATACAAAACATCAACATTACAAGAGCTGAAACACGCTACATGGTCAAGGTTTTTGGCACGTCAGTTGAATAATTTGAAGATCATGAGTTTTTTGCTCACACGTGGCATCCTCCTTTTCTCAAGAGATTTTGTCACTAACTCTGAACTTTCCAATTCAGTTCTAAACTGTTTCCGATTAGAAAGAACATGGGAGCCCTAATGACAGACAGGACACATGGCTTGTTGAGTCCCTTGACACTTTTGTGTAAAACTGTGTAGTTGAAAAAGGCTTAAGCTATGAAACAAAAGGAAATCTTTTGCAAAAGTCATAATGCATCGCCAATGTTGAGTATTTTTGTTGCAAAGTGAAAATCTACCAGAAACATTTTTGATTGAAAAACACGTGTCAGTCTTTGAATGGTGGCAGTAGCTAAGATAAAGATGCATTCCCATGCCGGGAGTCGAACCCAGGCCACCTGGGTGAGAGCCAGGAATCCTAACCGCTAGACCATATGGGAAAAGATGCACTAATGTCTCAGTGACATTATGAAAAAAAAAAGTTTTCTGCTATGCACAATAAACTTCTGCAGATCTGCAGGTACAGCTTGCCTCGTTAGCGCAGTAGGTAGCGCGTCAGTCTCATAATCTGAAGGTCGTGAGTTCGAGCCTCACACGGGGCACTGTTCCCTCCTTTTCTCGAGAGATTTTGTCACCAACTTAGAACTTTTCCATTCAATTCTACAACTTTTTCCATTAGAAAGGAAATGGGAATCCAAATAACTTACCGGACCCATGAGTTGTTGAGTCCCTTGACACTTTAGTGTAAAAAGGGGTGGTTGAGAATGAGTTGAGCTACGAATCCAAATTGAATCTTGTGTGAAGGGTCAGAATGAAGTGCCAAAACGCGGGCGTTCAGCATTTTTGCCTGAAAAAAACAAATCCTACTTGAAATACGCTTGACTAAAAAACACGCGTCAGTTTTTGAATGTTGGCAGCGGTGCAGAAAAGGATGCGTTCCCATACCAGTAGTCGAACCCGGGCCGCCTGGGTGAAAACCAGGAATCCTAACCGCTAGACCATATGGGAGAAGATGTACTGCCAGCTCACTTACAATATGAAAAAAAAGAGGTGTACTGCTTTGCACAAGCAACTTCCGCAGATTATTACGTGCATTTTGCCTCGTTAGCGCAGCAGGTAGCGCGTCAGTCTCGTAATCTGAAGGTCATGAGTTCGATTCTCACATGGGGCACTGGTACCATGTTTCCTTAACTGATTTTGCCACCATCTTGGCTAGAGAGTCACAGCTCTTTTCCATTCAGTAGCAAAACATCACCAATTGATGGAAGGGGAGCTCCAATGACAAACAGGGATAAAGGCTTGTTGAGTCCCTTAACACCCAGGAATTAAAAGTGAGAGATATGAATGGTTTGAGATATGACATCAAATAAGCTTTTGTGCAAATAAATATCCAAAAAACCTGGTGGTCTGCATTTTTGGCTGCAAAGAGCAGTTCCAACCTAAACTGATTCTGTCTGCAAGGCACGTGTTGGCTTTGGAATGTGGACACTAGTCCCCAAAAAAAAGTCTCTCCCATAGCAGGAATCGAACCAGTCAACCAGGAATACTAACTAAGTCTTTCTCCACATGGTGTAAGCAGTACAGTAAACAGCAAGACAGGTGTAAAAAAAAAAAAAAAAAGAGTGTTTTGCTTTGAATACAAAACATCAACATTACAAGAGCTGAAACACGCTACATGGTCAAGGTTTTTGGCACGTCAGTTGAATAATTTGAAGATCATGAGTTTTTTGCTCACACGTGGCATCCTCCTTTTCTCAAGAGATTTTGTCACTAACTCTGAACTTTCCAATTCAGTTCTAAACTGTTTCCGATTAGAAAGAACATGGGAGCCCTAATGACAGACAGGACACATGGCTTGTTGAGTCCCTTGACACTTTTGTGTAAAACTGTGTAGTTGAAAAAGGCTTAAGCTATGAAACAAAAGGAAATCTTTTGCAAAAGTCATAATGCATCGCCAATGTTAAGTATTTTTGTTGCAAAGTGAAAATCTACCAGAAACATTTTT
>NW_027362771.1:571804534-571809534 GCF_046119375.1 Phyllobates terribilis | reverse complement strand
TGTACTGCCAGCTCACTTAGAATATGAAAAAAAAGAGGTGTACTGCTTTGCACAAGCAACTTCCGCAGATTATTACGTGCATTTTGCCTCGTTAGCGCAGCAGGTAGCGCGTCAGTCTCGTAATCTGAAGGTCATGAGTTCGATTCTCACATGGGGCACTGGTACCGTGTTTCCTTAACTGATTTTGCCACCATCTTGGCTAGAGAGTCACAGCTCTTTTCCATTCAGTAGCAAAACATCACCAATTGATGGAAGGGGAGCTCCAATGACAAACAGGGATAAAGGCTTGTTGAGTCCCTTAACACCCAGGAATTAAAAGTGAGAGATATGAATGGTTTGAGATATGACATCAAATAAGCTTTTGTGCAAATAAATATCCAAAAAACCTGGTGGTCTGCATTTTTGGCTGCAAAGAGCAGTTCCAACCTAAACTGATTCTGTCTGCAAGGCACGTGTTGGCTTTGGAATGTGGACACTAGTCCCCAAAAAAAAGTCTCTCCCATAGCAGGAATCGAACCAGTCAACCAGGAATACTAACTAAGTCTTTCTCCACATGGTGTAAGCAGTACAGTAAACAGCAAGACAGGTGTAAAAAAAAAAAAAAAAAGAGTGTTTTGCTTTGAATACAAAACATCAACATTACAAGAGCTGAAACACGCTACATGGTCAAGGTTTTTGGCACGTCAGTTGAATAATTTGAAGATCATGAGTTTTTTGCTCACACGTGGCATCCTCCTTTTCTCAAGAGATTTTGTCACTAACTCTGAACTTTCCAATTCAGTTCTAAACTGTTTCCGATTAGAAAGAACATGGGAGCCCTAATGACAGACAGGACACATGGCTTGTTGAGTCCCTTGACACTTTTGTGTAAAACTGTGTAGTTGAAAAAGGCTTAAGCTATGAAACAAAAGGAAATCTTTTGCAAAAGTCATAATGCATCGCCAATGTTAAGTATTTTTGTTGCAAAGTGAAAATCTACCAGAAACATTTTTGATTGAAAAACACGTGTCAGTCTTTGAATGGTGGCAGTAGCTAAGATAAAGATGCATTCCCATACCGGGAGTCGAACCCAGGCCACCTGGGTGAGAGCCAGGAATCCTAACCGCTAGACCATATGGGAAAAGATGCACTAATGTCTCAGTGACATTATGAAAAAAAAAAGTTTTCTGCTATGCACAATAAACTTCTGCAGATCTGCAGGTACAGCTTGCCTCGTTAGCGCAGTAGGTAGCGCGTCAGTCTCATAATCTGAAGGTCGTGAGTTCGAGCCTCACACGGGGCACTGTTCCCTCCTTTTCTCGAGAGATTTTGTCACCAACTTAGAACTTTTCCATTCAATTCTACAACTTTTTCCATTAGAAAGGAAATGGGAATCCAAATAACTTACCGGACCCATGAGTTGTTGAGTCCCTTGACACTTTAGTGTAAAAAGGGGTGGTTGAGAATGAGTTGAGCTACGAATCCAAATTGAATCTTGTGTGAAGGGTCAGAATGAAGTGCCAAAACGCGGGCGTTCAGCATTTTTGCCTGAAAAAAACAAATCCTACTTGAAATACGTTTGACTAAAAAACACGCGTCAGTTTTTGAATGTTGGCAGCGGTGCAGAAAAGGATGCGTTCCCATACCAGTAGTCGAACTCGGGCCGCCTGGGTGAAAACCAGGAATCCTAACCGCTAGACCATATGGGAGAAGATGTACTGCCAGCTCACTTACAATATGAAAAAAAAGAGGTGTACTGCTTTGCACAAGCAACTTCCGCAGATTATTACGTGCATTTTGCCTCGTTAGCGCAGCAGGTAGCGCGTCAGTCTCGTAATCTGAAGGTCATGAGTTCGATTCTCACATGGGGCACTGGTACCATGTTTCCTTAACTGATTTTGCCACCATCTTGGCTAGAGAGTCACAGCTCTTTTCCATTCAGTAGCAAAACATCACCAATTGATGGAAGGGGAGCTCCAATGACAAACAGGGATAAAGGCTTGTTGAGTCCCTTAACACCCAGGAATTAAAAGTGAGAGATATGAATGGTTTGAGATATGACATCAAATAAGCTTTTGTGCAAATAAATATCCAAAAAACCTGGTGGTCTGCATTTTTGGCTGCAAAGAGCAGTTCCAACCTAAACTGATTCTGTCTGCAAGGCACGTGTTGGCTTTGGAATGTGGACACTAGTCCCCAAAAAAAAGTCTCTCCCATAGCAGGAATCGAACCAGTCAACCAGGAATACTAACTAAGTCTTTCTCCACATGGTGTAAGCAGTACAGTAAACAGCAAGACAGGTGTAAAAAAAAAAAAAAAAAAAAAAAAAAAGAGTGTTTTGCTTTGAATACAAAACATCAACATTACAAGAGCTGAAACACGCTACATGGTCAAGGTTTTTGGCACGTCAGTTGAATAATTTGAAGATCATGAGTTTTTTGCTCACACGTGGCATCCTCCTTTTCTCAAGAGATTTTGTCACTAACTCTGAACTTTCCAATTCAGTTCTAAACTGTTTCCGATTAGAAAGAACATGGGAGCCCTAATGACAGACAGGACACATGGCTTGTTGAGTCCCTTGACACTTTTGTGTAAAACTGTGTAGTTGAAAAAGGCTTAAGCTATGAAACAAAAGGAAATCTTTTGCAAAAGTCATAATGCATCGCCAATGTTAAGTATTTTTGTTGCAAAGTGAAAATCTACCAGAAACATTTTTGATTGAAAAACACGTGTCAGTCTTTGAATGGTGGCAGTAGCTAAGATAAAGATGCATTCCCATACCGGGAGTCGAACCCAGGCCACCTGGGTGAGAGCCAGGAATCCTAACCGCTAGACCATATGGGAAAAGATGCACTAATGTCTCAGTGACATTATGAAAAAAAAAAGTTTTCTGCTATGCACAATAAACTTCTGCAGATCTGCAGGTACAGCTTGCCTCGTTAGCGCAGTAGGTAGCGCGTCAGTCTCATAATCTGAAGGTCGTGAGTTCGAGCCTCACACGGGGCACTGTTCCCTCCTTTTCTCGAGAGATTTTGTCACCAACTTAGAACTTTTCCATTCAATTCTACAACTTTTTCCATTAGAAAGGAAATGGGAATCCAAATAACTTACCGGACCCATGAGTTGTTGAGTCCCTTGACACTTTAGTGTAAAAAGGGGTGGTTGAGAATGAGTTGAGCTACGAATCCAAATTGAATCTTGTGTGAAGGGTCAGAATGAAGTGCCAAAACGCGGGCGTTCAGCATTTTTGCCTGAAAAAAACAAATCCTACTTGAAATACGTTTGACTAAAAAACACGCGTCAGTTTTTGAATGTTGGCAGCGGTGCAGAAAAGGATGCGTTCCCATACCAGTAGTCGAACTCGGGCCGCCTGGGTGAAAACCAGGAATCCTAACCGCTAGACCATATGGGAGAAGATGTACTGCCAGCTCACTTACAATATGAAAAAAAAGAGGTGTACTGCTTTGCACAAGCAACTTCCGCAGATTATTACGTGCATTTTGCCTCGTTAGCGCAGCAGGTAGCGCGTCAGTCTCGTAATCTGAAGGTCATGAGTTCGATTCTCACATGGGGCACTGGTACCATGTTTCCTTAACTGATTTTGCCACCATCTTGGCTAGAGAGTCACAGCTCTTTTCCATTCAGTAGCAAAACATCACCAATTGATGGAAGGGGAGCTCCAATGACAAACAGGGATAAAGGCTTGTTGAGTCCCTTAACACCCAGGAATTAAAAGTGAGAGATATGAATGGTTTGAGATATGACATCAAATAAGCTTTTGTGCAAATAAATATCCAAAAAACCTGGTGGTCTGCATTTTTGGCTGCAAAGAGCAGTTCCAACCTAAACTGATTCTGTCTGCAAGGCACGTGTTGGCTTTGGAATGTGGACACTAGTCCCCAAAAAAAAGTCTCTCCCATAGCAGGAATCGAACCAGTCAACCAGGAATACTAACTAAGTCTTTCTCCACATGGTGTAAGCAGTACAGTAAACAGCAAGACAGGTGTAAAAAAAAAAAAAAAAAAAAAAAAAAAGAGTGTTTTGCTTTGAATACAAAACATCAACATTACAAGAGCTGAAACACGCTACATGGTCAAGGTTTTTGGCACGTCAGTTGAATAATTTGAAGATCATGAGTTTTTTGCTCACACGTGGCATCCTCCTTTTCTCAAGAGATTTTGTCACTAACTCTGAACTTTCCAATTCAGTTCTAAACTGTTTCCGATTAGAAAGAACATGGGAGCCCTAATGACAGACAGGACACATGGCTTGTTGAGTCCCTTGACACTTTTGTGTAAAACTGTGTAGTTGAAAAAGGCTTAAGCTATGAAACAAAAGGAAATCTTTTGCAAAAGTCATAATGCATCGCCAATGTTAAGTATTTTTGTTGCAAAGTGAAAATCTACCAGAAACATTTTTGATTGAAAAACACGTGTCAGTCTTTGAATGGTGGCAGTAGCTAAGATAAAGATGCATTCCCATACCGGGAGTCGAACCCAGGCCACCTGGGTGAGAGCCAGGAATCCTAACCGCTAGACCATATGGGAAAAGATGCACTAATGTCTCAGTGACATTATGAAAAAAAAAAGTTTTCTGCTATGCACAATAAACTTCTGCAGATCTGCAGGTACAGCTTGCCTCGTTAGCGCAGTAGGTAGCGCGTCAGTCTCATAATCTGAAGGTCGTGAGTTCGAGCCTCACACGGGGCACTGTTCCCTCCTTTTCTCGAGAGATTTTGTCACCAACTTAGAACTTTTCCATTCAATTCTACAACTTTTTCCATTAGAAAGGAAATGGGAATCCAAATAACTTACCGGACCCATGAGTTGTTGAGTCCCTTGACACTTTAGTGTAAAAAGGGGTGGTTGAGAATGAGTTGAGCTACGAATCCAAATTGAATCTTGTGTGAAGGGTCAGAATGAAGTGCCAAAACGCGGGCGTTCAGCATTTTTGCCTGAAAAAAACAAATCCTACTTGAAATACGTTTGACTAAAAAACACGCGTCAGTTTTTGAATGTTGG
>NW_027362771.1:571794534-571797034 GCF_046119375.1 Phyllobates terribilis | reverse complement strand
AGTGTTTTGCTTTGAATACAAAACATCAACATTACAAGAGCTGAAACACGCTACATGGTCAAGGTTTTTGGCACGTCAGTTGAATAATTTGAAGATCATGAGTTTTTTGCTCACACGTGGCATCCTCCTTTTCTCAAGAGATTTTGTCACTAACTCTGAACTTTCCAATTCAGTTCTAAACTGTTTCCGATTAGAAAGAACATGGGAGCCCTAATGACAGACAGGACACATGGCTTGTTGAGTCCCTTGACACTTTTGTGTAAAACTGTGTAGTTGAAAAAGGCTTAAGCTATGAAACAAAAGGAAATCTTTTGCAAAAGTCATAATGCATCGCCAATGTTAAGTATTTTTGTTGCAAAGTGAAAATCTACCAGAAACATTTTTGATTGAAAAACACGTGTCAGTCTTTGAATGGTGGCAGTAGCTAAGATAAAGATGCATTCCCATACCAGGAGTCGAACCCAGGCCACCTGGGTGAGAGCCAGGAATCCTAACCGCTAGACCATATGGGAAAAGATGCACTAATGTCTCAGTGACATTATGAAAAAAAAAAGTTTTCTGCTATGCACAATAAACTTCTGCAGATCTGCAGGTACAGCTTGCCTCGTTAGCGCAGTAGGTAGCGCGTCAGTCTCATAATCTGAAGGTCGTGAATTCGAGCCTCACACGGGGCACTGTTCCCTCCTTTTCTCGAGAGATTTTGTCACCAACTTAGAACTTTTCCATTCAATTCTACAACTTTTTCCATTAGAAAGGAAATGGGAATCCAAATAACTTACCAGACCCATGAGTTGTTGAGTCCCTTGACACTTTAGTGTAAAAAGGGGTGGTTGAGAATGAGTTGAGCTACGAATCCAAATTGAATCTTGTGTGAAGGGTCAGAATGAAGTGCCAAAACGCGGGCGTTCAGCATTTTTGCCTGAAAAAAACAAATCCTACTTGAAATACGTTTGACTAAAAAACACGCGTCAGTTTTTGAATGTTGGCAGCGGTGCAGAAAAGGATGCGTTCCCATACCAGTAGTCGAACCCGGGCCGCCTGGGTGAAAACCAGGAATCCTAACCGCTAGACCATATGGGAGAAGATGTACTGCCAGCTCACTTACAATATGAAAAAAAAGAGGTGTACTGCTTTGCACAAGCAACTTCCGCAGATTATTACGTGCATTTTGCCTCGTTAGCGCAGCAGGTAGCGCGTCAGTCTCGTAATCTGAAGGTCATGAGTTCGATTCTCACATGGGGCACTGGTACCGTGTTTCCTTAACTGATTTTGCCACCATCTTGGCTAGAGAGTCACAGCTCTTTTCCATTCAGTAGCAAAACATCACCAATTGATGGAAGGGGAGCTCCAATGACAAACAGGGATAAAGGCTTGTTGAGTCCCTTAACACCCAGGAATTAAAAGTGAGAGATATGAATGGTTTGAGATATGACATCAAATAAGCTTTTGTGCAAATAAATATCCAAAAAACCTGGTGGTCTGCATTTTTGGCTGCAAAGAGCAGTTCCAACCTAAACTGATTCTGTCTGCAAGGCACGTGTTGGCTTTGGAATGTGGACACTAGTCCCCAAAAAAAAGTCTCTCCCATCGCAGGAATCGAACCAGTCAACCAGGAATACTAACTAAGTCTTTCTCCACATGGTGTAAGCAGTACAGTAAACAGCAAGACAGGTGTAAAAAAAAAAAAAAAAAAGAGTGTTTTGCTTTGAATACAAAACATCAACATTACAAGAGCTGAAACACGCTACATGGTCAAGGTTTTTGGCACGTCAGTTGAATAATTTGGAGATCATGAGTTTTTTGCTCACACGTGGCATCCTCCTTTTCTCAAGAGATTTTGTCACTAACTCTGAACTTTCCAATTCAGTTCTAAACTGTTTCCGATTAGAAAGAACATGGGAGCCCTAATGACAGACAGGACACATGGCTTGTTGAGTCCCTTGACACTTTTGTGTAAAACTGTGTAGTTGAAAAAGGCTTAAGCTATGAAACAAAAGGAAATCTTTTGCAAAAGTCATAATGCATCGCCAATGTTAAGTATTTTTGTTGCAAAGTGAAAATCTACCAGAAACATTTTTGATTGAAAAACACGTGTCAGTCTTTGAATGGTGGCAGTAGCTAAGATAAAGATGCATTCCCATACCGGGAGTCGAACCCAGGCCACCTGGGTGAGAGCCAGGAATCCTAACCGCTAGACCATATGGGAAAAGATGCACTAATGTCTCAGTGACATTATGAAAAAAAAAAGTTTTCTGCTATGCACAATAAACTTCTGCAGATCTGCAGGTACAGCTTGCCTCGTTAGCGCAGTAGGTAGCGCGTCAGTCTCATAATCTGAAGGTCGTGAGTTCGAGCCTCACACGGGGCACTGTTCCCTCCTTTTCTCGAGAGATTTTGTCACCAACTTAGAACTTTTCCATTCAATTCTACAACTTTTTCCATTAGAAAGGAAATGGGAATCCAAATAACTTACCGGACCCATGAGTTGTTGAGTCCCTTG
>NW_027362771.1:571787034-571789534 GCF_046119375.1 Phyllobates terribilis | reverse complement strand
ACTTAGAACTTTTCCATTCAATTCTACAACTTTTTCCATTAGAAAGGAAATGGGAATCCAAATAACTTACCGGACCCATGAGTTGTTGAGTCCCTTGACACTTTAGTGTAAAAAGGGGTGGTTGAGAATGAGTTGAGCTACGAATCCAAATTGAATCTTGTGTGAAGGGTCAGAATGAAGTGCCAAAACGCGGGCGTTCAGCATTTTTGCCTGAAAAAAACAAATCCTACTTGAAATACGTTTGACTAAAAAACACGCGTCAGTTTTTGAATGTTGGCAGCGGTGCAGAAAAGGATGCGTTCCCATACCAGTAGTCGAACCCGGGCCGCCTGGGTGAAAACCAGGAATCCTAACCGCTAGACCATATGGGAGAAGATGTACTGCCAGCTCACTTACAATATGAAAAAAAAGAGGTGTACTGCTTTGCACAAGCAACTTCCGCAGATTATTACGTGCATTTTGCCTCGTTAGCGCAGCAGGTAGCGCGTCAGTCTCGTAATCTGAAGGTCATGAGTTCGATTCTCACATGGGGCACTGGTACCGTGTTTCCTTAACTGATTTTGCCACCATCTTGGCTAGAGAGTCACAGCTCTTTTCCATTCAGTAGCAAAACATCACCAATTGATGGAAGGGGAGCTCCAATGACAAACAGGGATAAAGGCTTGTTGAGTCCCTTAACACCCAGGAATTAAAAGTGAGAGATATGAATGGTTTGAGATATGACATCAAATAAGCTTTTGTGCAAATAAATATCCAAAAAAACTGGTGGTCTGCATTTTTGGCTGCAAAGAGCAGTTCCAACCTAAACTGATTCTGTCTGCAAGGCACGTGTTGGCTTTGGAATGTGGACACTAGTCCCCAAAAAAAAGTCTCTCCCATAGCAGGAATCGAACCAGTCAACCAGGAATACTAACTAAGTCTTTCTCCACATGGTGTAAGCAGTACAGTAAACAGCAAGACAGGTGTAAAAAAAAAAAAAAAAAAAAAAAAAAGAGTGTTTTGCTTTGAATACAAAACATCAACATTACAAGAGCTGAAACACGCTACATGGTCAAGGTTTTTGGCACGTCAGTTGAATAATTTGAAGATCATGAGTTTTTTGCTCACACGTGGCATCCTCCTTTTCTCAAGAGATTTTGTCACTAACTCTGAACTTTCCAATTCAGTTCTAAACTGTTTCCGATTAGAAAGAACATGGGAGCCCTAATGACAGACAGGACACATGGCTTGTTGAGTCCCTTGACACTTTTGTGTAAAACTGTGTAGTTGAAAAAGGCTTAAGCTATGAAACAAAAGGAAATCTTTTGCAAAAGTCATAATGCATCGCCAATGTTAAGTATTTTTGTTGCAAAGTGAAAATCTACCAGAAACATTTTTGATTGAAAAACACGTGTCAGTCTTTGAATGGTGGCAGTAGCTAAGATAAAGATGCATTCCCATACCGGGAGTCGAACCCAGGCCACCTGGGTGAGAGCCAGGAATCCTAACCGCTAGACCATATGGGAAAAGATGCACTAATGTCTCAGTGACATTATGAAAAAAAAAAGTTTTCTGCTATGCACAATAAACTTCTGCAGATCTGCAGGTACAGCTTGCCTCGTTAGCGCAGTAGGTAGCGCGTCAGTCTCATAATCTGAAGGTCGTGAGTTCGAGCCTCACATGGGGCACTGTTCCCTCCTTTTCTCGAGAGATTTTGTCACCAACTTAGAACTTTTCCATTCAATTCTACAACTTTTTCCATTAGAAAGGAAATGGGAATCCAAATAACTTACCGGACCCATGAGTTGTTGAGTCCCTTGACACTTTAGTGTAAAAAGGGGTGGTTGAGAATGAGTTGAGCTACGAATCCAAATTGAATCTTGTGTGAAGGGTCAGAATGAAGTGCCAAAACGCGGGCGTTCAGCATTTTTGCCTGAAAAAAACAAATCCTACTTGAAATACGTTTGACTAAAAAACACGCGTCAGTTTTTGAATGTTGGCAGCGGTGCAGAAAAGGATGCGTTCCCATACCAGTAGTCGAACCCGGGCCGCCTGGGTGAAAACCAGGAATCCTAACCGCTAGACCATATGGGAGAAGATGTACTGCCAGCTCACTTACAATATGAAAAAAAAGAGGTGTACTGCTTTGCACAAGCAACTTCCGCAGATTATTACGTGCATTTTGCCTCGTTAGCGCAGCAGGTAGCGCGTCAGTCTCGTAATCTGAAGGTCATGAGTTCGATTCTCACATGGGGCACTGGTACCATGTTTCCTTAACTGATTTTGCCACCATCTTGGCTAGAGAGTCACAGCTCTTTTCCATTCAGTAGCAAAACATCACCAATTGATGGAAGGGGAGCTCCAATGACAAACAGGGATAAAGGCTTGTTGAGTCCCTTAACACCCAGGAATTAAAAGTGAGAGATATGAATGGTTTGAGATATGACATCAAATAAGCTTTTGTGCAAATAAATATCCAAAAAACCTGGTGGTCTGCATTTTTGGCTGCAAAGAGCAGTTC
>NW_027362771.1:571779534-571782034 GCF_046119375.1 Phyllobates terribilis | reverse complement strand
ATATGAATGGTTTGAGATATGACATCAAATAAGCTTTTGTGCAAATAAATATCCAAAAAACCTGGTGGTCTGCATTTTTGGCTGCAAAGAGCAGTTCCAACCTAAACTGATTCTGTCTGCAAGGCACGTGTTGGCTTTGGAATGTGGACACTAGTCCCCAAAAAAAAGTCTCTCCCATAGCAGGAATCGAACCAGTCAACCAGGAATACTAACTAAGTCTTTCTCCACATGGTGTAAGCAGTACAGTAAACAGCAAGACAGGTGTAAAAAAAAAAAAAAAAAGAGTGTTTTGCTTTGAATACAAAACATCAACATTACAAGAGCTGAAACACGCTACATGGTCAAGGTTTTTGGCACGTCAGTTGAATAATTTGAAGATCATGAGTTTTTTGCTCACACGTGGCATCCTCCTTTTCTCAAGAGATTTTGTCACTAACTCTGAACTTTCCAATTCAGTTCTAAACTGTTTCCGATTAGAAAGAACATGGGAGCCCTAATGACAGACAGGACACATGGCTTGTTGAGTCCCTTGACACTTTTGTGTAAAACTGTGTAGTTGAAAAAGGCTTAAGCTATGAAACAAAAGGAAATCTTTTGCAAAAGTCATAATGCATCGCCAATGTTAAGTATTTTTGTTGCAAAGTGAAAATCTACCAGAAACATTTTTGATTGAAAAACACGTGTCAGTCTTTGAATGGTGGCAGTAGCTAAGATAAAGATGCATTCCCATACCGGGAGTCGAACCCAGGCCACCTGGGTGAGAGCCAGGAATCCTAACCGCTAGACCATATGGGAAAAGATGCACTAATGTCTCAGTGACATTATGAAAAAAAAAAGTTTTCTGCTATGCACAATAAACTTCTGCAGATCTGCAGGTACAGCTTGCCTCGTTAGCGCAGTAGGTAGCGCGTCAGTCTCATAATCTGAAGGTCGTGAGTTCGAGCCTCACACGGGGCACTGTTCCCTCCTTTTCTCGAGAGATTTTGTCACCAACTTAGAACTTTTCCATTCAATTCTACAACTTTTTCCATTAGAAAGGAAATGGGAATCCAAATAACTTACCGGACCCATGAGTTGTTGAGTCCCTTGACACTTTAGTGTAAAAAGGGGTGGTTGAGAATGAGTTGAGCTACGAATCCAAATTGAATCTTGTGTGAAGGGTCAGAATGAAGTGCCAAAACGCGGGCGTTCAGCATTTTTGCCTGAAAAAAACAAATCCTACTTGAAATACGTTTGACTAAAAAACACGCGTCAGTTTTTGAATGTTGGCAGCGGTGCAGAAAAGGATGCGTTCCCATACCAGTAGTCGAACCCGGGCCGCCTGGGTGAAAACCAGGAATCCTAACCGCTAGACCATATGGGAGAAGATGTACTGCCAGCTCACTTACAATATGAAAAAAAAGAGGTGTACTGCTTTGCACAAGCAACTTCCGCAGATTATTACGTGCATTTTGCCTCGTTAGCGCAGCAGGTAGCGCGTCAGTCTCGTAATCTGAAGGTCATGAGTTCGATTCTCACATGGGGCACTGGTACCGTGTTTCCTTAACTGATTTTGCCACCATCTTGGCTAGAGAGTCACAGCTCTTTTCCATTCAGTAGCAAAACATCACCAATTGATGGAAGGGGAGCTCCAATGACAAACAGGGATAAAGGCTTGTTGAGTCCCTTAACACCCAGGAATTAAAAGTGAGAGATATGAATGGTTTGAGATATGACATCAAATAAGCTTTTGTGCAAATAAATATCCAAAAAACCTGGTGGTCTGCATTTTTGGCTGCAAAGAGCAGTTCCAACCTAAACTGATTCTGTCTGCAAGGCACGTGTTGGCTTTGGAATGTGGACACTAGTCCCCAAAAAAAAGTCTCTCCCATAGCAGGAATCGAACCAGTCAACCAGGAATACTAACTAAGTCTTTCTCCACATGGTGTAAGCAGTACAGTAAACAGCAAGACAGGTGTAAAAAAAAAAAAAAAAAAAAAAAAAAAGAGTGTTTTGCTTTGAATACAAAACATCAACATTACAAGAGCTGAAACACGCTACATGGTCAAGGTTTTTGGCACGTCAGTTGAATAATTTGAAGATCATGAGTTTTTTGCTCACACGTGGCATCCTCCTTTTCTCAAGAGATTTTGTCACTAACTCTGAACTTTCCAATTCAGTTCTAAACTGTTTCCGATTAGAAAGAACATGGGAGCCCTAATGACAGACAGGACACATGGCTTGTTGAGTCCCTTGACACTTTTGTGTAAAACTGTGTAGTTGAAAAAGGCTTAAGCTATGAAACAAAAGGAAATCTTTTGCAAAAGTCATAATGCATCGCCAATGTTAAGTATTTTTGTTGCAAAGTGAAAATCTACCAGAAACATTTTTGATTGAAAAACACGTGTCAGTCTTTGAATGGTGGCAGTAGCTAAGATAAAGATGCATTCCCATACCGGGAGTCGAACCCAGGCCACCTGGGTGAGAGCCAGGAATCCTAACCGCTAGACCATATGGGAAA
>NW_027362771.1:571732034-571774534 GCF_046119375.1 Phyllobates terribilis | reverse complement strand
CAGTAGCTAAGATAAAGATGCATTCCCATACCGGGAGTCGAACCCAGGCCACCTGGGTGAGAGCCAGGAATCCTAACCGCTAGACCATATGGGAAAAGATGCACTAATGTCTCAGTGACATTATGAAAAAAAAAAGTTTTCTGCTATGCACAATAAACTTCTGCAGATCTGCAGGTACAGCTTGCCTCGTTAGCGCAGTAGGTAGCGCGTCAGTCTCATAATCTGAAGGTCGTGAGTTCGAGCCTCACACGGGGCACTGTTCCCTCCTTTTCTCGAGAGATTTTGTCACCAACTTAGAACTTTTCCATTCAATTCTACAACTTTTTCCATTAGAAAGGAAATGGGAATCCAAATAACTTACCGGACCCATGAGTTGTTGAGTCCCTTGACACTTTAGTGTAAAAAGGGGTGGTTGAGAATGAGTTGAGCTACGAATCCAAATTGAATCTTGTGTGAAGGGTCAGAATGAAGTGCCAAAACGCGGGCGTTCAGCATTTTTGCCTGAAAAAAACAAATCCTACTTGAAATACGTTTGACTAAAAAACACGCGTCAGTTTTTGAATGTTGGCAGCGGTGCAGAAAAGGATGCGTTCCCATACCAGTAGTCGAACCCGGGCCACCTGGGTGAAAACCAGGAATCCTAACCGCTAGACCATATGGGAGAAGATGTACTGCCAGCTCACTTACAATATGAAAAAAAAGAGGTGTACTGCTTTGCACAAGCAACTTCCGCAGATTATTACGTGCATTTTGCCTCGTTAGCGCAGCAGGTAGCGCGTCAGTCTCGTAATCTGAAGGTCATGAGTTCGATTCTCACATGGGGCACTGGTACCGTGTTTCCTTAACTGATTTTTCCACCATCTTGGCTAGAGAGTCACAGCTCTTTTCCATTCAGTAGCAAAACATCACCAATTGATGGAAGGGGAGCTCCAATGACAAACAGGGATAAAGGCTTGTTGAGTCCCTTAACACCCAGGAATTAAAAGTGAGAGATATGAATGGTTTGAGATATGACATCAAATAAGCTTTTGTGCAAATAAATATCCAAAAAAACTGGTGGTCTGCATTTTTGGCTGCAAAGAGCAGTTCCAACCTAAACTGATTCTGTCTGCAAGGCACGTGTTGGCTTTGGAATGTGGACACTAGTCCCCAAAAAAAAGTCTCTCCCATAGCAGGAATCGAACCAGTCAACCAGGAATACTAACTAAGTCTTTCTCCACATGGTGTAAGCAGTACAGTAAACAGCAAGACAGGTGTAAAAAAAAAAAAAAAAAAAAAAAAAAAAGAGTGTTTTGCTTTGAATACAAAACATCAACATTACAAGAGCTGAAACACGCTACATGGTCAAGGTTTTTGGCACGTCAGTTGAATAATTTGAAGATCATGAGTTTTTTGCTCACACGTGGCATCCTCCTTTTCTCAAGAGATTTTGTCACTAACTCTGAACTTTCCAATTCAGTTCTAAACTGTTTCCGATTAGAAAGAACATGGGAGCCCTAATGACAGACAGGACACATGGCTTGTTGAGTCCCTTGACACTTTTGTGTAAAACTGTGTAGTTGAAAAAGGCTTAAGCTATGAAACAAAAGGAAATCTTTTGCAAAAGTCATAATGCATCGCCAATGTTAAGTATTTTTGTTGCAAAGTGAAAATCTACCAGAAACATTTTTGATTGAAAAACACGTGTCAGTCTTTGAATGGTGGCAGTAGCTAAGATAAAGATGCATTCCCATACCGGGAGTCGAACCCAGGCCACCTGGGTGAGAGCCAGGAATCCTAACCGCTAGACCATATGGGAAAAGATGCACTAATGTCTCAGTGACATTATGAAAAAAAAAAGTTTTCTGCTATGCACAATAAACTTCTGCAGATCTGCAGGTACAGCTTGCCTCGTTAGCGCAGTAGGTAGCGCGTCAGTCTCATAATCTGAAGGTCGTGAGTTCGAGCCTCACACGGGGCACTGTTCCCTCCTTTTCTCGAGAGATTTTGTCACCAACTTAGAACTTTTCCATTCAATTCTACAACTTTTTCCATTAGAAAGGAAATGGGAATCCAAATAACTTACCGGACCCATGAGTTGTTGAGTCCCTTGACACTTTAGTGTAAAAAGGGGTGGTTGAGAATGAGTTGAGCTACGAATCCAAATTGAATCTTGTGTGAAGGGTCAGAATGAAGTGCCAAAACGCGGGCGTTCAGCATTTTTGCCTGAAAAAAACAAATCCTACTTGAAATACGTTTGACTAAAAAACACGCGTCAGTTTTTGAATGTTGGCAGCGGTGCAGAAAAGGATGTGTTCCCATACCAGTAGCCGAACTCGGGCCGCCTGGGTGAAAACCAGGAATCCTAACCGCTAGACCATATGGGAGAAGATGTACTGCCAGCTCACTTACAATATGAAAAAAAAGAGGTGTACTGCTTTGCACAAGCAACTTCCGCAGATTATTACGTGCATTTTGCCTCGTTAGCGCAGCAGGTAGCGCGTCAGTCTCGTAATCTGAAGGTCATGAGTTCGATTCTCACATGGGGCACTGGTACCATGTTTCCTTAACTGATTTTGCCACCATCTTGGCTAGAGAGTCACAGCTCTTTTCCATTCAGTAGCAAAACATCACCAATTGATGGAAGGGGAGCTCCAATGACAAACAGGGATAAAGGCTTGTTGAGTCCCTTAACACCCAGGAATTAAAAGTGAGAGATATGAATGGTTTGAGATATGACATCAAATAAGCTTTTGTGCAAATAAATATCCAAAAAACCTGGTGGTCTGCATTTTTGGCTGCAAAGAGCAGTTCCAACCTAAACTGATTCTGTCTGCAAGGCACGTGTTGGCTTTGGAATGTGGACACTAGTCCCCAAAAAAAAGTCTCTCCCATAGCAGGAATCGAACCAGTCAACCAGGAATACTAACTAAGTCTTTCTCCACATGGTGTAAGCAGTACAGTAAACAGCAAGACAGGTGTAAAAAAAAAAAATAAAAATAAAAAAAAAGAGTGTTTTGCTTTGAATACAAAACATCAACATTACAAGAGCTGAAACACGCTACATGGTCAAGGTTTTTGGCACGTCAGTTGAATAATTTGAAGATCATGAGTTTTTTGCTCACACGTGGCATCCTCCTTTTCTCAAGAGATTTTGTCACTAACTCTGAACTTTCCAATTCAGTTCTAAACTGTTTCCGATTAGAAAGAACATGGGAGCCCTAATGACAGACAGGACACATGGCTTGTTGAGTCCCTTGACACTTTTGTGTAAAACTGTGTAGTTGAAAAAGGCTTAAGCTATGAAACAAAAGGAAATCTTTTGCAAAAGTCATAATGTATCGCCAATGTTAAGTATTTTTGTTGCAAAGTGAAAATCTACCAGAAACATTTTTGATTGAAAAACACGTGTCAGTCTTTGAATGGTGGCAGTAGCTAAGATAAAGATGCATTCCCATACCGGGAGTCGAACCCAGGCCACCTGGGTGAGAGCCAGGAATCCTAACCGCTAGACCATATGGGAAAAGATGCACTAATGTCTCAGTGACATTATGAAAAAAAAAAGTTTTCTGCTATGCACAATAAACTTCTGCAGATCTGCAGGTACAGCTTGCCTCGTTAGCGCAGTAGGTAGCGCGTCAGTCTCATAATCTGAAGGTCGTGAATTCGAGCCTCACACGGGGCACTGTTCCCTCCTTTTCTCGAGAGATTTTGTCACCAACTTAGAACTTTTCCATTCAATTCTACAACTTTTTCCATTAGAAAGGAAATGGGAATCCAAATAACTTACCGGACCCATGAGTTGTTGAGTCCCTTGACACTTTAGTGTAAAAAGGGGTGGTTGAGAATGAGTTGAGCTACGAATCCAAATTGAATCTTGTGTGAAGGGTCAGAATGAAGTGCCAAAACGCGGGCGTTCAGCATTTTTGCCTGAAAAAAACAAATCCTACTTGAAATACGTTTGACTAAAAAACACGCGTCAGTTTTTGAATGTTGGCAGCGGTGCAGAAAAGGATGTGTTCCCATACCAGTAGCCGAACTCGGGCCGCCTGGGTGAAAACCAGGAATCCTAACCGCTAGACCATATGGGAGAAGATGTACTGCCAGCTCACTTACAATATGAAAAAAAAGAGGTGTACTGCTTTGCACAAGCAACTTCCGCAGATTATTACGTGCATTTTGCCTCGTTAGCGCAGCAGGTAGCGCGTCAGTCTCGTAATCTGAAGGTCATGAGTTCGATTCTCACATGGGGCACTGGTACCGTGTTTCCTTAACTGATTTTTCCACCATCTTGGCTAGAGAGTCACAGCTCTTTTCCATTCAGTAGCAAAACATCACCAATTGATGGAAGGGGAGCTCCAATGACAAACAGGGATAAAGGCTTGTTGAGTCCCTTAACACCCAGGAATTAAAAGTGAGAGATATGAATGGTTTGAGATATGACATCAAATAAGCTTTTGTGCAAATAAATATCCAAAAAAACTGGTGGTCTGCATTTTTGGCTGCAAAGAGCAGTTCCAACCTAAACTGATTCTGTCTGCAAGGCACGTGTTGGCTTTGGAATGTGGACACTAGTCCCCAAAAAAAAGTCTCTCCCATAGCAGGAATCGAACCAGTCAACCAGGAATACTAACTAAGTCTTTCTCCACATGGTGTAAGCAGTACAGTAAACAGCAAGACAGGTGTAAAAAAAAAAAAAAAAAAAAAAAAAAAGAGTGTTTTGCTTTGAATACAAAACATCAACATTACAAGAGCTGAAACACGCTACATGGTCAAGGTTTTTGGCACGTCAGTTGAATAATTTGAAGATCATGAGTTTTTTGCTCACACGTGGCATCCTCCTTTTCTCAAGAGATTTTGTCACTAACTCTGAACTTTCCAATTCAGTTCTAAACTGTTTCCGATTAGAAAGAACATGGGAGCCCTAATGACAGACAGGACACATGGCTTGTTGAGTCCCTTGACACTTTTGTGTAAAACTGTGTAGTTGAAAAAGGCTTAAGCTATGAAACAAAAGGAAATCTTTTGCAAAAGTCATAATGCATCGCCAATGTTAAGTATTTTTGTTGCAAAGTGAAAATCTACCAGAAACATTTTTGATTGAAAAACACGTGTCAGTCTTTGAATGGTGGCAGTAGCTAAGATAAAGATGCATTCCCATACCGGGAGTCGAACCCAGGCCACCTGGGTGAGAGCCAGGAATCCTAACCGCTAGACCATATGGGAAAAGATGCACTAATGTCTCAGTGACATTATGAAAAAAAAAAGTTTTCTGCTATGCACAATAAACTTCTGCAGATCTGCAGGTACAGCTTGCCTCGTTAGCGCAGTAGGTAGCGCGTCAGTCTCATAATCTGAAGGTCGTGAGTTCGAGCCTCACACGGGGCACTGTTCCCTCCTTTTCTCGAGAGATTTTGTCACCAACTTAGAACTTTTCCATTCAATTCTACAACTTTTTCCATTAGAAAGGAAATGGGAATCCAAATAACTTACCGGACCCATGAGTTGTTGAGTCCCTTGACACTTTAGTGTAAAAAGGGGTGGTTGAGAATGAGTTGAGCTACGAATCCAAATTGAATCTTGTGTGAAGGGTCAGAATGAAGTGCCAAAACGCGGGCGTTCAGCATTTTTGCCTGAAAAAAACAAATCCTACTTGAAATACGTTTGACTAAAAAACACGCGTCAGTTTTTGAATGTTGGCAGCGGTGCAGAAAAGGATGTGTTCCCATACCAGTAGCCGAACTCGGGCCGCCTGGGTGAAAACCAGGAATCCTAACCGCTAGACCATATGGGAGAAGATGTACTGCCAGCTCACTTACAATATGAAAAAAAAGAGGTGTACTGCTTTGCACAAGCAACTTCCGCAGATTATTACGTGCATTTTGCCTCGTTAGCGCAGCAGGTAGCGCGTCAGTCTCGTAATCTGAAGGTCATGAGTTCGATTCTCACATGGGGCACTGGTACCATGTTTCCTTAACTGATTTTGCCACCATCTTGGCTAGAGAGTCACAGCTCTTTTCCATTCAGTAGCAAAACATCACCAATTGATGGAAGGGGAGCTCCAATGACAAACAGGGATAAAGGCTTGTTGAGTCCCTTAACACCCAGGAATTAAAAGTGAGAGATATGAATGGTTTGAGATATGACATCAAATAAGCTTTTGTGCAAATAAATATCCAAAAAACCTGGTGGTCTGCATTTTTGGCTGCAAAGAGCAGTTCCAACCTAAACTGATTCTGTCTGCAAGGCACGTGTTGGCTTTGGAATGTGGACACTAGTCCCCAAAAAAAAGTCTCTCCCATAGCAGGAATCGAACCAGTCAACCAGGAATACTAACTAAGTCTTTCTCCACATGGTGTAAGCAGTACAGTAAACAGCAAGACAGGTGTAAAAAAAAAAAATAAAAATAAAAAAAAAGAGTGTTTTGCTTTGAATACAAAACATCAACATTACAAGAGCTGAAACACGCTACATGGTCAAGGTTTTTGGCACGTCAGTTGAATAATTTGAAGATCATGAGTTTTTTGCTCACACGTGGCATCCTCCTTTTCTCAAGAGATTTTGTCACTAACTCTGAACTTTCCAATTCAGTTCTAAACTGTTTCCGATTAGAAAGAACATGGGAGCCCTAATGACAGACAGGACACATGGCTTGTTGAGTCCCTTGACACTTTTGTGTAAAACTGTGTAGTTGAAAAAGGCTTAAGCTATGAAACAAAAGGAAATCTTTTGCAAAAGTCATAATGTATCGCCAATGTTAAGTATTTTTGTTGCAAAGTGAAAATCTACCAGAAACATTTTTGATTGAAAAACACGTGTCAGTCTTTGAATGGTGGCAGTAGCTAAGATAAAGATGCATTCCCATACCGGGAGTCGAACCCAGGCCACCTGGGTGAGAGCCAGGAATCCTAACCGCTAGACCATATGGGAAAAGATGCACTAATGTCTCAGTGACATTATGAAAAAAAAAAGTTTTCTGCTATGCACAATAAACTTCTGCAGATCTGCAGGTACAGCTTGCCTCGTTAGCGCAGTAGGTAGCGCGTCAGTCTCATAATCTGAAGGTCGTGAATTCGAGCCTCACACGGGGCACTGTTCCCTCCTTTTCTCGAGAGATTTTGTCACCAACTTAGAACTTTTCCATTCAATTCTACAACTTTTTCCATTAGAAAGGAAATGGGAATCCAAATAACTTACCGGACCCATGAGTTGTTGAGTCCCTTGACACTTTAGTGTAAAAAGGGGTGGTTGAGAATGAGTTGAGCTACGAATCCAAATTGAATCTTGTGTGAAGGGTCAGAATGAAGTGCCAAAACGCGGGCGTTCAGCATTTTTGCCTGAAAAAAACAAATCCTACTTGAAATACGTTTGACTAAAAAACACGCGTCAGTTTTTGAATGTTGGCAGCGGTGCAGAAAAGGATGTGTTCCCATACCAGTAGCCGAACTCGGGCCGCCTGGGTGAAAACCAGGAATCCTAACCGCTAGACCATATGGGAGAAGATGTACTGCCAGCTCACTTACAATATGAAAAAAAAGAGGTGTACTGCTTTGCACAAGCAACTTCCGCAGATTATTACGTGCATTTTGCCTCGTTAGCGCAGCAGGTAGCGCGTCAGTCTCGTAATCTGAAGGTCATGAGTTCGATTCTCACATGGGGCACTGGTACCGTGTTTCCTTAACTGATTTTTCCACCATCTTGGCTAGAGAGTCACAGCTCTTTTCCATTCAGTAGCAAAACATCACCAATTGATGGAAGGGGAGCTCCAATGACAAACAGGGATAAAGGCTTGTTGAGTCCCTTAACACCCAGGAATTAAAAGTGAGAGATATGAATGGTTTGAGATATGACATCAAATAAGCTTTTGTGCAAATAAATATCCAAAAAAACTGGTGGTCTGCATTTTTGGCTGCAAAGAGCAGTTCCAACCTAAACTGATTCTGTCTGCAAGGCACGTGTTGGCTTTGGAATGTGGACACTAGTCCCCAAAAAAAAGTCTCTCCCATAGCAGGAATCGAACCAGTCAACCAGGAATACTAACTAAGTCTTTCTCCACATGGTGTAAGCAGTACAGTAAACAGCAAGACAGGTGTAAAAAAAAAAAAAAAAAAAAAAAAAAAAAGAGTGTTTTGCTTTGAATACAAAACATCAACATTACAAGAGCTGAAACATGCTACATGGTCAAGGTTTTTGGCACGTCAGTTGAATAATTTGAAGATCATGAGTTTTTTGCTCACACGTGGCATCCTCCTTTTCTCAAGAGATTTTGTCACTAACTCTGAACTTTCCAATTCAGTTCTAAACTGTTTCCGATTAGAAAGAACATGGGAGCCCTAATGACAGACAGGACACATGGCTTGTTGAGTCCCTTGACACTTTTGTGTAAAACTGTGTAGTTGAAAAAGGCTTAAGCTATGAAACAAAAGGAAATCTTTTGCAAAAGTCATAATGCATCGCCAATGTTAAGTATTTTTGTTGCAAAGTGAAAATCTACCAGAAACATTTTTGATTGAAAAACACGTGTCAGTCTTTGAATGGTGGCAGTAGCTAAGATAAAGATGCATTCCCATACCGGGAGTCGAACCCAGGCCACCTGGGTGAGAGCCAGGAATCCTAACCGCTAGACCATATGGGAAAAGATGCACTAATGTCTCAGTGACATTATGAAAAAAAAAAGTTTTCTGCTATGCACAATAAACTTCTGCAGATCTGCAGGTACAGCTTGCCTCGTTAGCGCAGTAGGTAGCGCGTCAGTCTCATAATCTGAAGGTCGTGAGTTCGAGCCTCACACGGGGCACTGTTCCCTCCTTTTCTCGAGAGATTTTGTCACCAACTTAGAACTTTTCCATTCAATTCTACAACTTTTTCCATTAGAAAGGAAATGGGAATCCAAATAACTTACCGGACCCATGAATTGTTGAGTCCCTTGACACTTTAGTGTAAAAAGGGGTGGTTGAGAATGAGTTGAGCTACGAATCCAAATTGAATCTTGTGTGAAGGGTCAGAATGAAGTGCCAAAACGCGGGCGTTCAGCATTTTTGCCTGAAAAAAACAAATCCTACTTGAAATACGTTTGACTAAAAAACACGCGTCAGTTTTTGAATGTTGGCAGCGGTGCAGAAAAGGATGCGTTCCCATACCAGTAGTCGAACTCGGGCCGCCTGGGTGAAAACCAGGAATCCTAACCGCTAGACCATATGGGAGAAGATGTACTGCCAGCTCACTTACAATATGAAAAAAAAGAGGTGTACTGCTTTGCACAAGCAACTTCCGCAGATTATTACGTGCATTTTGCCTCGTTAGCGCAGCAGGTAGCGCGTCAGTCTCGTAATCTGAAGGTCATGAGTTCGATTCTCACATGGGGCACTGGTACCATGTTTCCTTAACTGATTTTGCCACCATCTTGGCTAGAGAGTCACAGCTCTTTTCCATTCAGTAGCAAAACATCACCAATTGATGGAAGGGGAGCTCCAATGACAAACAGGGATAAAGGCTTGTTGAGTCCCTTAACACCCAGGAATTAAAAGTGAGAGATATGAATGGTTTGAGATATGACATCAAATAAGCTTTTGTGCAAATAAATATCCAAAAAGCCTGGTGGTCTGCATTTTTGGCTGCAAAGAGCAGTTCCAACCTAAACTGATTCTGTCTGCAAGGCACGTGTTGGCTTTGGAATGTGGACACTAGTCCCCAAAAAAAAGTCTCTCCCATAGCAGGAATCGAACCAGTCAACCAGGAATACTAACTAAGTCTTTCTCCACATGGTGTAAGCAGTACAGTAAACAGCAAGACAGGTGTAAAAAAAAAAAAAAAAAAAAAAAAAAAAGAGTGTTTTGCTTTGAATACAAAACATCAACATTACAAGAGCTGAAACACGCTACATGGTCAAGGTTTTTGGCACGTCAGTTGAATAATTTGAAGATCATGAGTTTTTTGCTCACACGTGGCATCCTCCTTTTCTCAAGAGATTTTGTCACTAACTCTGAACTTTCCAATTCAGTTCTAAACTGTTTCCGATTAGAAAGAACATGGGAGCCCTAATGACAGACAGGACACATGGCTTGTTGAGTCCCTTGACACTTTTGTGTAAAACTGTGTAGTTGAAAAAGGCTTAAGCTATGAAACAAAAGGAAATCTTTTGCAAAAGTCATAATGCATCGCCAATGTTAAGTATTTTTGTTGCAAAGTGAAAATCTACCAGAAACATTTTTGATTGAAAAACACGTGTCAGTCTTTGAATGGTGGCAGTAGCTAAGATAAAGATGCATTCCCATACCGGGAGTCGAACCCAGGCCACCTGGGTGAGAGCCAGGAATCCTAACCGCTAGACCATATGGGAAAAGATGCACTAATGTCTCAGTGACATTATGAAAAAAAAAAGTTTTCTGCTATGCACAATAAACTTCTGCAGATCTGCAGGTACAGCTTGCCTCGTTAGCGCAGTAGGTAGCGCGTCAGTCTCATAATCTGAAGGTCGTGAGTTCGAGCCTCACACGGGGCACTGTTCCCTCCTTTTCTCGAGAGATTTTGTCACCAACTTAGAACTTTTCCATTCAATTCTACAACTTTTTCCATTAGAAAGGAAATGGGAATCCAAATAACTTACCGGACCCATGAGTTGTTGAGTCCCTTGACACTTTAGTGTAAAAAGGGGTGGTTGAGAATGAGTTGAGCTACGAATCCAAATTGAATCTTGTGTGAAGGGTCAGAATGAAGTGCCAAAACGCGGGCGTTCAGCATTTTTGCCTGAAAAAAACAAATCCTACTTGAAATACGTTTGACTAAAAAACACGCGTCAGTTTTTGAATGTTGGCAGCGGTGCAGAAAAGGATGTGTTCCCATACCAGTAGCCGAACTCGGGCCGCCTGGGTGAAAACCAGGAATCCTAACCGCTAGACCATATGGGAGAAGATGTACTGCCAGCTCACTTACAATATGAAAAAAAAGAGGTGTACTGCTTTGCACAAGCAACTTCCGCAGATTATTACGTGCATTTTGCCTCGTTAGCGCAGCAGGTAGCGCGTCAGTCTCGTAATCTGAAGGTCATGAGTTCGATTCTCACATGGGGCACTGGTACCATGTTTCCTTAACTGATTTTGCCACCATCTTGGCTAGAGAGTCACAGCTCTTTTCCATTCAGTAGCAAAACATCACCAATTGATGGAAGGGGAGCTCCAATGACAAACAGGGATAAAGGCTTGTTGAGTCCCTTAACACCCAGGAATTAAAAGTGAGAGATATGAATGGTTTGAGATATGACATCAAATAAGCTTTTGTGCAAATAAATATCCAAAAAACCTGGTGGTCTGCATTTTTGGCTGCAAAGAGCAGTTCCAACCTAAACTGATTCTGTCTGCAAGGCACGTGTTGGCTTTGGAATGTGGACACTAGTCCCCAAAAAAAAGTCTCTCCCATAGCAGGAATCGAACCAGTCAACCAGGAATACTAACTAAGTCTTTCTCCACATGGTGTAAGCAGTACAGTAAACAGCAAGACAGGTGTAAAAAAAAAAAATAAAAATAAAAAAAAAGAGTGTTTTGCTTTGAATACAAAACATCAACATTACAAGAGCTGAAACACGCTACATGGTCAAGGTTTTTGGCACGTCAGTTGAATAATTTGAAGATCATGAGTTTTTTGCTCACACGTGGCATCCTCCTTTTCTCAAGAGATTTTGTCACTAACTCTGAACTTTCCAATTCAGTTCTAAACTGTTTCCGATTAGAAAGAACATGGGAGCCCTAATGACAGACAGGACACATGGCTTGTTGAGTCCCTTGACACTTTTGTGTAAAACTGTGTAGTTGAAAAAGGCTTAAGCTATGAAACAAAAGGAAATCTTTTGCAAAAGTCATAATGCATCGCCAATGTTAAGTATTTTTGTTGCAAAGTGAAAATCTACCAGAAACATTTTTGATTGAAAAACACGTGTCAGTCTTTGAATGGTGGCAGTAGCTAAGATAAAGATGCATTCCCATACCGGGAGTCGAACCCAGGCCACCTGGGTGAGAGCCAGGAATCCTAACCGCTAGACCATATGGGAAAAGATGCACTAATGTCTCAGTGACATTATGAAAAAAAAAAGTTTTCTGCTATGCACAATAAACTTCTGCAGATCTGCAGGTACAGCTTGCCTCGTTAGCGCAGTAGGTAGCGCGTCAGTCTCATAATCTGAAGGTCGTGAGTTCGAGCCTCACACGGGGCACTGTTCCCTCCTTTTCTCGAGAGATTTTGTCACCAACTTAGAACTTTTCCATTCAATTCTACAACTTTTTCCATTAGAAAGGAAATGGGAATCCAAATAACTTACCGGACCCATGAGTTGTTGAGTCCCTTGACACTTTAGTGTAAAAAGGGGTGGTTGAGAATGAGTTGAGCTACGAATCCAAATTGAATCTTGTGTGAAGGGTCAGAATGAAGTGCCAAAACGCGGGCGTTCAGCATTTTTGCCTGAAAAAAACAAATCCTACTTGAAATACGTTTGACTAAAAAACACGCGTCAGTTTTTGAATGTTGGCAGCGGTGCAGAAAAGGATGTGTTCCCATACCAGTAGCCGAACTCGGGCCGCCTGGGTGAAAACCAGGAATCCTAACCGCTAGACCATATGGGAGAAGATGTACTGCCAGCTCACTTACAATATGAAAAAAAAGAGGTGTACTGCTTTGCACAAGCAACTTCCGCAGATTATTACGTGCATTTTGCCTCGTTAGCGCAGCAGGTAGCGCGTCAGTCTCGTAATCTGAAGGTCATGAGTTCGATTCTCACATGGGGCACTGGTACCATGTTTCCTTAACTGATTTTGCCACCATCTTGGCTAGAGAGTCACAGCTCTTTTCCATTCAGTAGCAAAACATCACCAATTGATGGAAGGGGAGCTCCAATGACAAACAGGGATAAAGGCTTGTTGAGTCCCTTAACACCCAGGAATTAAAAGTGAGAGATATGAATGGTTTGAGATATGACATCAAATAAGCTTTTGTGCAAATAAATATCCAAAAAACCTGGTGGTCTGCATTTTTGGCTGCAAAGAGCAGTTCCAACCTAAACTGATTCTGTCTGCAAGGCACGTGTTGGCTTTGGAATGTGGACACTAGTCCCCAAAAAAAAGTCTCTCCCATAGCAGGAATCGAACCAGTCAACCAGGAATACTAACTAAGTCTTTCTCCACATGGTGTAAGCAGTACAGTAAACAGCAAGACAGGTGTAAAAAAAAAAAATAAAAATAAAAAAAAAGAGTGTTTTGCTTTGAATACAAAACATCAACATTACAAGAGCTGAAACACGCTACATGGTCAAGGTTTTTGGCACGTCAGTTGAATAATTTGAAGATCATGAGTTTTTTGCTCACACGTGGCATCCTCCTTTTCTCAAGAGATTTTGTCACTAACTCTGAACTTTCCAATTCAGTTCTAAACTGTTTCCGATTAGAAAGAACATGGGAGCCCTAATGACAGACAGGACACATGGCTTGTTGAGTCCCTTGACACTTTTGTGTAAAACTGTGTAGTTGAAAAAGGCTTAAGCTATGAAACAAAAGGAAATCTTTTGCAAAAGTCATAATGTATCGCCAATGTTAAGTATTTTTGTTGCAAAGTGAAAATCTACCAGAAACATTTTTGATTGAAAAACACGTGTCAGTCTTTGAATGGTGGCAGTAGCTAAGATAAAGATGCATTCCCATACCGGGAGTCGAACCCAGGCCACCTGGGTGAGAGCCAGGAATCCTAACCGCTAGACCATATGGGAAAAGATGCACTAATGTCTCAGTGACATTATGAAAAAAAAAAGTTTTCTGCTATGCACAATAAACTTCTGCAGATCTGCAGGTACAGCTTGCCTCGTTAGCGCAGTAGGTAGCGCGTCAGTCTCATAATCTGAAGGTCGTGAATTCGAGCCTCACACGGGGCACTGTTCCCTCCTTTTCTCGAGAGATTTTGTCACCAACTTAGAACTTTTCCATTCAATTCTACAACTTTTTCCATTAGAAAGGAAATGGGAATCCAAATAACTTACCGGACCCATGAGTTGTTGAGTCCCTTGACACTTTAGTGTAAAAAGGGGTGGTTGAGAATGAGTTGAGCTACGAATCCAAATTGAATCTTGTGTGAAGGGTCAGAATGAAGTGCCAAAACGCGGGCGTTCAGCATTTTTGCCTGAAAAAAACAAATCCTACTTGAAATACGTTTGACTAAAAAACACGCGTCAATTTTTGAATGTTGGCAGCGGTGCAGAAAAGGATGCGTTCCCATACCAGTAGTCGAACCCGGGCCGCCTGGGTGAAAACCAGGAATCCTAACCGCTAGACCATATGGGAGAAGATGTACTGCCAGCTCACTTACAATATGAAAAAAAAGAGGTGTACTGCTTTGCACAAGCAACTTCCGCAGATTATTACGTGCATTTTGCCTCGTTAGCGCAGCAGGTAGCGCGTCAGTCTCGTAATCTGAAGGTCATGAGTTCGATTCTCACATGGGGCACTGGTACCGTGTTTCCTTAACTGATTTTGCCACCATCTTGGCTAGAGAGTCACAGCTCTTTTCCATTCAGTAGCAAAACATCACCAATTGATGGAAGGGGAGCTCCAATGACAAACAGGGATAAAGGCTTGTTGAGTCCCTTAACACCCAGGAATTAAAAGTGAGAGATATGAATGGTTTGAGATATGACATCAAATAAGCTTTTGTGCAAATAAATATCCAAAAAAACTGGTGGTCTGCATTTTTGGCTGCAAAGAGCAGTTCCAACCTAAACTGATTCTGTCTGCAAGGCACGTGTTGGCTTTGGAATGTGGACACTAGTCCCCAAAAAAAAGTCTCTCCCATAGCAGGAATCGAACCAGTCAACCAGGAATACTAACTAAGTCTTTCTCCACATGGTGTAAGCAGTACAGTAAACAGCAAGACAGGTGTAAAAAAAAAAAAAAAAAAAAAAAAAAAAAGAGTGTTTTGCTTTGAATACAAAACATCAACATTACAAGAGCTGAAACATGCTACATGGTCAAGGTTTTTGGCACGTCAGTTGAATAATTTGAAGATCATGAGTTTTTTGCTCACACGTGGCATCCTCCTTTTCTCAAGAGATTTTGTCACTAACTCTGAACTTTCCAATTCAGTTCTAAACTGTTTCCGATTAGAAAGAACATGGGAGCCCTAATGACAGACAGGACACATGGCTTGTTGAGTCCCTTGACACTTTTGTGTAAAACTGTGTAGTTGAAAAAGGCTTAAGCTATGAAACAAAAGGAAATCTTTTGCAAAAGTCATAATGCATCGCCAATGTTAAGTATTTTTGTTGCAAAGTGAAAATCTACCAGAAACATTTTTGATTGAAAAACACGTGTCAGTCTTTGAATGGTGGCAGTAGCTAAGATAAAGATGCATTCCCATACCGGGAGTCGAACCCAGGCCACCTGGGTGAGAGCCAGGAATCCTAACCGCTAGACCATATGGGAAAAGATGCACTAATGTCTCAGTGACATTATGAAAAAAAAAAGTTTTCTGCTATGCACAATAAACTTCTGCAGATCTGCAGGTACAGCTTGCCTCGTTAGCGCAGTAGGTAGCGCGTCAGTCTCATAATCTGAAGGTCGTGAGTTCGAGCCTCACACGGGGCACTGTTCCCTCCTTTTCTCGAGAGATTTTGTCACCAACTTAGAACTTTTCCATTCAATTCTACAACTTTTTCCATTAGAAAGGAAATGGGAATCCAAATAACTTACCGGACCCATGAGTTGTTGAGTCCCTTGACACTTTAGTGTAAAAAGGGGTGGTTGAGAATGAGTTGAGCTACGAATCCAAATTGAATCTTGTGTGAAGGGTCAGAATGAAGTGCCAAAACGCGGGCGTTCAGCATTTTTGCCTGAAAAAAACAAATCCTACTTGAAATACGTTTGACTAAAAAACACGCGTCAGTTTTTGAATGTTGGCAGCGGTGCAGAAAAGGATGTGTTCCCATACCAGTAGCCGAACTCGGGCCGCCTGGGTGAAAACCAGGAATCCTAACCGCTAGACCATATGGGAGAAGATGTACTGCCAGCTCACTTACAATATGAAAAAAAAGAGGTGTACTGCTTTGCACAAGCAACTTCCGCAGATTATTACGTGCATTTTGCCTCGTTAGCGCAGCAGGTAGCGCGTCAGTCTCGTAATCTGAAGGTCATGAGTTCGATTCTCACATGGGGCACTGGTACCGTGTTTCCTTAACTGATTTTTCCACCATCTTGGCTAGAGAGTCACAGCTCTTTTCCATTCAGTAGCAAAACATCACCAATTGATGGAAGGGGAGCTCCAATGACAAACAGGGATAAAGGCTTGTTGAGTCCCTTAACACCCAGGAATTAAAAGTGAGAGATATGAATGGTTTGAGATATGACATCAAATAAGCTTTTGTGCAAATAAATATCCAAAAAAACTGGTGGTCTGCATTTTTGGCTGCAAAGAGCAGTTCCAACCTAAACTGATTCTGTCTGCAAGGCACGTGTTGGCTTTGGAATGTGGACACTAGTCCCCAAAAAAAAGTCTCTCCCATAGCAGGAATCGAACCAGTCAACCAGGAATACTAACTAAGTCTTTCTCCACATGGTGTAAGCAGTACAGTAAACAGCAAGACAGGTGTAAAAAAAAAAAAAAAAAAAAAAAAAAAAAGAGTGTTTTGCTTTGAATACAAAACATCAACATTACAAGAGCTGAAACATGCTACATGGTCAAGGTTTTTGGCACGTCAGTTGAATAATTTGAAGATCATGAGTTTTTTGCTCACACGTGGCATCCTCCTTTTCTCAAGAGATTTTGTCACTAACTCTGAACTTTCCAATTCAGTTCTAAACTGTTTCCGATTAGAAAGAACATGGGAGCCCTAATGACAGACAGGACACATGGCTTGTTGAGTCCCTTGACACTTTTGTGTAAAACTGTGTAGTTGAAAAAGGCTTAAGCTATGAAACAAAAGGAAATCTTTTGCAAAAGTCATAATGCATCGCCAATGTTAAGTATTTTTGTTGCAAAGTGAAAATCTACCAGAAACATTTTTGATTGAAAAACACGTGTCAGTCTTTGAATGGTGGCAGTAGCTAAGATAAAGATGCATTCCCATACCGGGAGTCGAACCCAGGCCACCTGGGTGAGAGCCAGGAATCCTAACCGCTAGACCATATGGGAAAAGATGCACTAATGTCTCAGTGACATTATGAAAAAAAAAAGTTTTCTGCTATGCACAATAAACTTCTGCAGATCTGCAGGTACAGCTTGCCTCGTTAGCGCAGTAGGTAGCGCGTCAGTCTCATAATCTGAAGGTCGTGAGTTCGAGCCTCACACGGGGCACTGTTCCCTCCTTTTCTCGAGAGATTTTGTCACCAACTTAGAACTTTTCCATTCAATTCTACAACTTTTTCCATTAGAAAGGAAATGGGAATCCAAATAACTTACCGGACCCATGAATTGTTGAGTCCCTTGACACTTTAGTGTAAAAAGGGGTGGTTGAGAATGAGTTGAGCTACGAATCCAAATTGAATCTTGTGTGAAGGGTCAGAATGAAGTGCCAAAACGCGGGCGTTCAGCATTTTTGCCTGAAAAAAACAAATCCTACTTGAAATACGTTTGACTAAAAAACACGCGTCAGTTTTTGAATGTTGGCAGCGGTGCAGAAAAGGATGCGTTCCCATACCAGTAGTCGAACTCGGGCCGCCTGGGTGAAAACCAGGAATCCTAACCGCTAGACCATATGGGAGAAGATGTACTGCCAGCTCACTTACAATATGAAAAAAAAGAGGTGTACTGCTTTGCACAAGCAACTTCCGCAGATTATTACGTGCATTTTGCCTCGTTAGCGCAGCAGGTAGCGCGTCAGTCTCGTAATCTGAAGGTCATGAGTTCGATTCTCACATGGGGCACTGGTACCATGTTTCCTTAACTGATTTTGCCACCATCTTGGCTAGAGAGTCACAGCTCTTTTCCATTCAGTAGCAAAACATCACCAATTGATGGAAGGGGAGCTCCAATGACAAACAGGGATAAAGGCTTGTTGAGTCCCTTAACACCCAGGAATTAAAAGTGAGAGATATGAATGGTTTGAGATATGACATCAAATAAGCTTTTGTGCAAATAAATATCCAAAAAGCCTGGTGGTCTGCATTTTTGGCTGCAAAGAGCAGTTCCAACCTAAACTGATTCTGTCTGCAAGGCACGTGTTGGCTTTGGAATGTGGACACTAGTCCCCAAAAAAAAGTCTCTCCCATAGCAGGAATCGAACCAGTCAACCAGGAATACTAACTAAGTCTTTCTCCACATGGTGTAAGCAGTACAGTAAACAGCAAGACAGGTGTAAAAAAAAAAAAAAAAAAAAAAAAAAAAAGAGTGTTTTGCTTTGAATACAAAACATCAACATTACAAGAGCTGAAACATGCTACATGGTCAAGGTTTTTGGCACGTCAGTTGAATAATTTGAAGATCATGAGTTTTTTGCTCACACGTGGCATCCTCCTTTTCTCAAGAGATTTTGTCACTAACTCTGAACTTTCCAATTCAGTTCTAAACTGTTTCCGATTAGAAAGAACATGGGAGCCCTAATGACAGACAGGACACATGGCTTGTTGAGTCCCTTGACACTTTTGTGTAAAACTGTGTAGTTGAAAAAGGCTTAAGCTATGAAACAAAAGGAAATCTTTTGCAAAAGTCATAATGCATCGCCAATGTTAAGTATTTTTGTTGCAAAGTGAAAATCTACCAGAAACATTTTTGATTGAAAAACACGTGTCAGTCTTTGAATGGTGGCAGTAGCTAAGATAAAGATGCATTCCCATACCGGGAGTCGAACCCAGGCCACCTGGGTGAGAGCCAGGAATCCTAACCGCTAGACCATATGGGAAAAGATGCACTAATGTCTCAGTGACATTATGAAAAAAAAAAGTTTTCTGCTATGCACAATAAACTTCTGCAGATCTGCAGGTACAGCTTGCCTCGTTAGCGCAGTAGGTAGCGCGTCAGTCTCATAATCTGAAGGTCGTGAGTTCGAGCCTCACACGGGGCACTGTTCCCTCCTTTTCTCGAGAGATTTTGTCACCAACTTAGAACTTTTCCATTCAATTCTACAACTTTTTCCATTAGAAAGGAAATGGGAATCCAAATAACTTACCGGACCCATGAGTTGTTGAGTCCCTTGACACTTTAGTGTAAAAAGGGGTGGTTGAGAATGAGTTGAGCTACGAATCCAAATTGAATCTTGTGTGAAGGGTCAGAATGAAGTGCCAAAACGCGGGCGTTCAGCATTTTTGCCTGAAAAAAACAAATCCTACTTGAAATACGTTTGACTAAAAAACACGCGTCAGTTTTTGAATGTTGGCAGCGGTGCAGAAAAGGATGTGTTCCCATACCAGTAGCCGAACTCGGGCCGCCTGGGTGAAAACCAGGAATCCTAACCGCTAGACCATATGGGAGAAGATGTACTGCCAGCTCACTTACAATATGAAAAAAAAGAGGTGTACTGCTTTGCACAAGCAACTTCCGCAGATTATTACGTGCATTTTGCCTCGTTAGCGCAGCAGGTAGCGCGTCAGTCTCGTAATCTGAAGGTCATGAGTTCGATTCTCACATGGGGCACTGGTACCATGTTTCCTTAACTGATTTTGCCACCATCTTGGCTAGAGAGTCACAGCTCTTTTCCATTCAGTAGCAAAACATCACCAATTGATGGAAAGGGAGCTCCAATGACAAACAGGGATAAAGGCTTGTTGAGTCCCTTAACACCCAGGAATTAAAAGTGAGAGATATGAATGGTTTGAGATATGACATCAAATAAGCTTTTGTGCAAATAAATATCCAAAAAACCTGGTGGTCTGCATTTTTGGCTGCAAAGAGCAGTTCCAACCTAAACTGATTCTGTCTGCAAGGCACGTGTTGGCTTTGGAATGTGGACACTAGTCCCCAAAAAAAAGTCTCTCCCATAGCAGGAATCGAACCAGTCAACCAGGAATACTAACTAAGTCTTTCTCCACATGGTGTAAGCAGTACAGTAAACAGCAAGACAGGTGTAAAAAAAAAAAATAAAAATAAAAAAAAAGAGTGTTTTGCTTTGAATACAAAACATCAACATTACAAGAGCTGAAACACGCTACATGGTCAAGGTTTTTGGCACGTCAGTTGAATAATTTGAAGATCATGAGTTTTTTGCTCACACGTGGCATCCTCCTTTTCTCAAGAGATTTTGTCACTAACTCTGAACTTTCCAATTCAGTTCTAAACTGTTTCCGATTAGAAAGAACATGGGAGCCCTAATGACAGACAGGACACATGGCTTGTTGAGTCCCTTGACACTTTTGTGTAAAACTGTGTAGTTGAAAAAGGCTTAAGCTATGAAACAAAAGGAAATCTTTTGCAAAAGTCATAATGTATCGCCAATGTTAAGTATTTTTGTTGCAAAGTGAAAATCTACCAGAAACATTTTTGATTGAAAAACACGTGTCAGTCTTTGAATGGTGGCAGTAGCTAAGATAAAGATGCATTCCCATACCGGGAGTCGAACCCAGGCCACCTGGGTGAGAGCCAGGAATCCTAACCGCTAGACCATATGGGAAAAGATGCACTAATGTCTCAGTGACATTATGAAAAAAAAAAGTTTTCTGCTATGCACAATAAACTTCTGCAGATCTGCAGGTACAGCTTGCCTCGTTAGCGCAGTAGGTAGCGCGTCAGTCTCATAATCTGAAGGTCGTGAATTCGAGCCTCACACGGGGCACTGTTCCCTCCTTTTCTCGAGAGATTTTGTCACCAACTTAGAACTTTTCCATTCAATTCTACAACTTTTTCCATTAGAAAGGAAATGGGAATCCAAATAACTTACCGGACCCATGAGTTGTTGAGTCCCTTGACACTTTAGTGTAAAAAGGGGTGGTTGAGAATGAGTTGAGCTACGAATCCAAATTGAATCTTGTGTGAAGGGTCAGAATGAAGTGCCAAAACGCGGGCGTTCAGCATTTTTGCCTGAAAAAAACAAATCCTACTTGAAATACGTTTGACTAAAAAACACGCGTCAGTTTTTGAATGTTGGCAGCGGTGCAGAAAAGGATGCGTTCCCATACCAGTAGTCGAACCCGGGCCGCCTGGGTGAAAACCAGGAATCCTAACCGCTAGACCATATGGGAGAAGATGTACTGCCAGCTCACTTACAATATGAAAAAAAAGAGGTGTACTGCTTTGCACAAGCAACTTCCGCAGATTATTACGTGCATTTTGCCTCGTTAGCGCAGCAGGTAGCGCGTCAGTCTCGTAATCTGAAGGTCATGAGTTCGATTCTCACATGGGGCACTGGTACCATGTTTCCTTAACTGATTTTGCCACCATCTTGGCTAGAGAGTCACAGCTCTTTTCCATTCAGTAGCAAAACATCACCAATTGATGGAAGGGGAGCTCCAATGACAAACAGGGATAAAGGCTTGTTGAGTCCCTTAACACCCAGGAATTAAAAGTGAGAGATATGAATGGTTTGAGATATGACATCAAATAAGCTTTTGTGCAAATAAATATCCAAAAAACCTGGTGGTCTGCATTTTTGGCTGCAAAGAGCAGTTCCAACCTAAACTGATTCTGTCTGCAAGGCACGTGTTGGCTTTGGAATGTGGACACTAGTCCCCAAAAAAAAGTCTCTCCCATAGCAGGAATCGAACCAGTCAACCAGGAATACTAACTAAGTCTTTCTCCACATGGTGTAAGCAGTACAGTAAACAGCAAGACAGGTGTAAAAAAAAAAAATAAAAATAAAAAAAAAGAGTGTTTTGCTTTGAATACAAAACATCAACATTACAAGAGCTGAAACACGCTACATGGTCAAGGTTTTTGGCACGTCAGTTGAATAATTTGAAGATCATGAGTTTTTTGCTCACACGTGGCATCCTCCTTTTCTCAAGAGATTTTGTCACTAACTCTGAACTTTCCAATTCAGTTCTAAACTGTTTCCGATTAGAAAGAACATGGGAGCCCTAATGACAGACAGGACACATGGCTTGTTGAGTCCCTTGACACTTTTGTGTAAAACTGTGTAGTTGAAAAAGGCTTAAGCTATGAAACAAAGGGAAATCTTTTGCAAAAGTCATAATGCATCGCCAATGTTAAGTATTTTTGTTGCAAAGTGAAAATCTACCAGAAACATTTTTGATTGAAAAACACGTGTCAGTCTTTGAATGGTGGCAGTAGCTAAGATAAAGATGCATTCCCATACCGGGAGTCGAACCCAGGCCACCTGGGTGAGAGCCAGGAATCCTAACCGCTAGACCATATGGGAAAAGATGCACTAATGTCTCAGTGACATTATGAAAAAAAAAAGTTTTCTGCTATGCACAATAAACTTCTGCAGATCTGCAGGTACAGCTTGCCTCGTTAGCGCAGTAGGTAGCGCGTCAGTCTCATAATCTGAAGGTCGTGAATTCGAGCCTCACACGGGGCACTGTTCCCTCCTTTTCTCGAGAGATTTTGTCACCAACTTAGAACTTTTCCATTCAATTCTACAACTTTTTCCATTAGAAAGGAAATGGGAATCCAAATAACTTACCGGACCCATGAGTTGTTGAGTCCCTTGACACTTTAGTGTAAAAAGGGGTGGTTGAGAATGAGTTGAGCTACGAATCCAAATTGAATCTTGTGTGAAGGGTCAGAATGAAGTGCCAAAACGCGGGCGTTCAGCATTTTTGCCTGAAAAAAACAAATCCTACTTGAAATACGTTTGACTAAAAAACACGCGTCAGTTTTTGAATGTTGGCAGCGGTGCAGAAAAGGATGCGTTCCCATACCAGTAGTCGAACCCGGGCCGCCTGGGTGAAAACCAGGAATCCTAACCGCTAGACCATATGGGAGAAGATGTACTGCCAGCTCACTTACAATATGAAAAAAAAGAGGTGTACTGCTTTGCACAAGCAACTTCCGCAGATTATTACGTGCATTTTGCCTCGTTAGCGCAGCAGGTAGCGCGTCAGTCTCGTAATCTGAAGGTCATGAGTTCGATTCTCACATGGGGCACTGGTACCGTGTTTCCTTAACTGATTTTGCCACCATCTTGGCTAGAGAGTCACAGCTCTTTTCCATTCAGTAGCAAAACATCACCAATTGATGGAAGGGGAGCTCCAATGACAAACAGGGATAAAGGCTTGTTGAGTCCCTTAACACCCAGGAATTAAAAGTGAGAGATATGAATGGTTTGAGATATGACATCAAATAAGCTTTTGTGCAAATAAATATCCAAAAAACCTGGTGGTCTGCATTTTTGGCTGCAAAGAGCAGTTCCAACCTAAACTGATTCTGTCTGCAAGGCACGTGTTGGCTTTGGAATGTGGACACTAGTCCCCAAAAAAAAGTCTCTCCCATAGCAGGAATCGAACCAGTCAACCAGGAATACTAACTAAGTCTTTCTCCACATGGTGTAAGCAGTACAGTAAACAGCAAGACAGGTGTAAAAAAAAAAAATAAAAATAAAAAAAAAGAGTGTTTTGCTTTGAATACAAAACATCAACATTACAAGAGCTGAAACACGCTACATGGTCAAGGTTTTTGGCACGTCAGTTGAATAATTTGAAGATCATGAGTTTTTTGCTCACACGTGGCATCCTCCTTTTCTCAAGAGATTTTGTCACTAACTCTGAACTTTCCAATTCAGTTCTAAACTGTTTCCGATTAGAAAGAACATGGGAGCCCTAATGACAGACAGGACACATGGCTTGTTGAGTCCCTTGACACTTTTGTGTAAAACTGTGTAGTTGAAAAAGGCTTAAGCTATGAAACAAAAGGAAATCTTTTGCAAAAGTCATAATGCATCGCCAATGTTAAGTATTTTTGTTGCAAAGTGAAAATCTACCAGAAACATTTTTGATTGAAAAACACGTGTCAGTCTTTGAATGGTGGCAGTAGCTAAGATAAAGATGCATTCCCATACCGGGAGTCGAACCCAGGCCACCTGGGTGAGAGCCAGGAATCCTAACCGCTAGACCATATGGGAAAAGATGCACTAATGTCTCAGTGACATTATGAAAAAAAAAAGTTTTCTGCTATGCACAATAAACTTCTGCAGATCTGCAGGTACAGCTTGCCTCGTTAGCGCAGTAGGTAGCGCGTCAGTCTCATAATCTGAAGGTCGTGAATTCGAGCCTCACACGGGGCACTGTTCCCTCCTTTTCTCGAGAGATTTTGTCACCAACTTAGAACTTTTCCATTCAATTCTACAACTTTTTCCATTAGAAAGGAAATGGGAATCCAAATAACTTACCGGACCCATGAGTTGTTGAGTCCCTTGACACTTTAGTGTAAAAAGGGGTGGTTGAGAATGAGTTGAGCTACGAATCCAAATTGAATCTTGTGTGAAGGGTCAGAATGAAGTGCCAAAACGCGGGCGTTCAGCATTTTTGCCTGAAAAAAACAAATCCTACTTGAAATACGTTTGACTAAAAAACACGCGTCAGTTTTTGAATGTTGGCAGCGGTGCAGAAAAGGATGCGTTCCCATACCAGTAGTCGAACCCGGGCCGCCTGGGTGAAAACCAGGAATCCTAACCGCTAGACCATATGGGAGAAGATGTACTGCCAGCTCACTTACAATATGAAAAAAAAGAGGTGTACTGCTTTGCACAAGCAACTTCCGCAGATTATTACGTGCATTTTGCCTCGTTAGCGCAGCAGGTAGCGCGTCAGTCTCGTAATCTGAAGGTCATGAGTTCGATTCTCACATGGGGCACTGGTACCATGTTTCCTTAACTGATTTTGCCACCATCTTGGCTAGAGAGTCACAGCTCTTTTCCATTCAGTAGCAAAACATCACCAATTGATGGAAGGGGAGCTCCAATGACAAACAGGGATAAAGGCTTGTTGAGTCCCTTAACACCCAGGAATTAAAAGTGAGAGATATGAATGGTTTGAGATATGACATCAAATAAGCTTTTGTGCAAATAAATATCCAAAAAACCTGGTGGTCTGCATTTTTGGCTGCAAAGAGCAGTTCCAACCTAAACTGATTCTGTCTGCAAGGCACGTGTTGGCTTTGGAATGTGGACACTAGTCCCCAAAAAAAAGTCTCTCCCATAGCAGGAATCGAACCAGTCAACCAGGAATACTAACTAAGTCTTTCTCCACATGGTGTAAGCAGTACAGTAAACAGCAAGACAGGTGTAAAAAAAAAAAATAAAAATAAAAAAAAAGAGTGTTTTGCTTTGAATACAAAACATCAACATTACAAGAGCTGAAACACGCTACATGGTCAAGGTTTTTGGCACGTCAGTTGAATAATTTGAAGATCATGAGTTTTTTGCTCACACGTGGCATCCTCCTTTTCTCAAGAGATTTTGTCACTAACTCTGAACTTTCCAATTCAGTTCTAAACTGTTTCCGATTAGAAAGAACATGGGAGCCCTAATGACAGACAGGACACATGGCTTGTTGAGTCCCTTGACACTTTTGTGTAAAACTGTGTAGTTGAAAAAGGCTTAAGCTATGAAACAAAAGGAAATCTTTTGCAAAAGTCATAATGCATCGCCAATGTTAAGTATTTTTGTTGCAAAGTGAAAATCTACCAGAAACATTTTTGATTGAAAAACACGTGTCAGTCTTTGAATGGTGGCAGTAGCTAAGATAAAGATGCATTCCCATACCGGGAGTCGAACCCAGGCCACCTGGGTGAGAGCCAGGAATCCTAACCGCTAGACCATATGGGAAAAGATGCACTAATGTCTCAGTGACATTATGAAAAAAAAAAGTTTTCTGCTATGCACAATAAACTTCTGCAGATCTGCAGGTACAGCTTGCCTCGTTAGCGCAGTAGGTAGCGCGTCAGTCTCATAATCTGAAGGTCGTGAATTCGAGCCTCACACGGGGCACTGTTCCCTCCTTTTCTCGAGAGATTTTGTCACCAACTTAGAACTTTTCCATTCAATTCTACAACTTTTTCCATTAGAAAGGAAATGGGAATCCAAATAACTTACCGGACCCATGAGTTGTTGAGTCCCTTGACACTTTAGTGTAAAAAGGGGTGGTTGAGAATGAGTTGAGCTACGAATCCAAATTGAATCTTGTGTGAAGGGTCAGAATGAAGTGCCAAAACGCGGGCGTTCAGCATTTTTGCCTGAAAAAAACAAATCCTACTTGAAATACGTTTGACTAAAAAACACGCGTCAGTTTTTGAATGTTGGCAGCGGTGCAGAAAAGGATGCGTTCCCATACCAGTAGTCGAACCCGGGCCGCCTGGGTGAAAACCAGGAATCCTAACCGCTAGACCATATGGGAGAAGATGTACTGCCAGCTCACTTACAATATGAAAAAAAAGAGGTGTACTGCTTTGCACAAGCAACTTCCGCAGATTATTACGTGCATTTTGCCTCGTTAGCGCAGCAGGTAGCGCGTCAGTCTCGTAATCTGAAGGTCATGAGTTCGATTCTCACATGGGGCACTGGTACCATGTTTCCTTAACTGATTTTGCCACCATCTTGGCTAGAGAGTCACAGCTCTTTTCCATTCAGTAGCAAAACATCACCAATTGATGGAAGGGGAGCTCCAATGACAAACAGGGATAAAGGCTTGTTGAGTCCCTTAACACCCAGGAATTAAAAGTGAGAGATATGAATGGTTTGAGATATGACATCAAATAAGCTTTTGTGCAAATAAATATCCAAAAAACCTGGTGGTCTGCATTTTTGGCTGCAAAGAGCAGTTCCAACCTAAACTGATTCTGTCTGCAAGGCACGTGTTGGCTTTGGAATGTGGACACTAGTCCCCAAAAAAAAGTCTCTCCCATAGCAGGAATCGAACCAGTCAACCAGGAATACTAACTAAGTCTTTCTCCACATGGTGTAAGCAGTACAGTAAACAGCAAGACAGGTGTAAAAAAAAAAAATAAAAATAAAAAAAAAGAGTGTTTTGCTTTGAATACAAAACATCAACATTACAAGAGCTGAAACACGCTACATGGTCAAGGTTTTTGGCACGTCAGTTGAATAATTTGAAGATCATGAGTTTTTTGCTCACACGTGGCATCCTCCTTTTCTCAAGAGATTTTGTCACTAACTCTGAACTTTCCAATTCAGTTCTAAACTGTTTCCGATTAGAAAGAACATGGGAGCCCTAATGACAGACAGGACACATGGCTTGTTGAGTCCCTTGACACTTTTGTGTAAAACTGTGTAGTTGAAAAAGGCTTAAGCTATGAAACAAAAGGAAATCTTTTGCAAAAGTCATAATGCATCGCCAATGTTAAGTATTTTTGTTGCAAAGTGAAAATCTACCAGAAACATTTTTGATTGAAAAACACGTGTCAGTCTTTGAATGGTGGCAGTAGCTAAGATAAAGATGCATTCCCATACCGGGAGTCGAACCCAGGCCACCTGGGTGAGAGCCAGGAATCCTAACCGCTAGACCATATGGGAAAAGATGCACTAATGTCTCAGTGACATTATGAAAAAAAAAAGTTTTCTGCTATGCACAATAAACTTCTGCAGATCTGCAGGTACAGCTTGCCTCGTTAGCGCAGTAGGTAGCGCGTCAGTCTCATAATCTGAAGGTCGTGAATTCGAGCCTCACACGGGGCACTGTTCCCTCCTTTTCTCGAGAGATTTTGTCACCAACTTAGAACTTTTCCATTCAATTCTACAACTTTTTCCATTAGAAAGGAAATGGGAATCCAAATAACTTACCGGACCCATGAGTTGTTGAGTCCCTTGACACTTTAGTGTAAAAAGGGGTGGTTGAGAATGAGTTGAGCTACGAATCCAAATTGAATCTTGTGTGAAGGGTCAGAATGAAGTGCCAAAACGCGGGCGTTCAGCATTTTTGCCTGAAAAAAACAAATCCTACTTGAAATACGTTTGACTAAAAAACACGCGTCAGTTTTTGAATGTTGGCAGCGGTGCAGAAAAGGATGCGTTCCCATACCAGTAGTCGAACCCGGGCCGCCTGGGTGAAAACCAGGAATCCTAACCGCTAGACCATATGGGAGAAGATGTACTGCCAGCTCACTTACAATATGAAAAAAAAGAGGTGTACTGCTTTGCACAAGCAACTTCCGCAGATTATTACGTGCATTTTGCCTCGTTAGCGCAGCAGGTAGCGCGTCAGTCTCGTAATCTGAAGGTCATGAGTTCGATTCTCACATGGGGCACTGGTACCGTGTTTCCTTAACTGATTTTGCCACCATCTTGGCTAGAGAGTCACAGCTCTTTTCCATTCAGTAGCAAAACATCACCAATTGATGGAAGGGGAGCTCCAATGACAAACAGGGATAAAGGCTTGTTGAGTCCCTTAACACCCAGGAATTAAAAGTGAGAGATATGAATGGTTTGAGATATGACATCAAATAAGCTTTTGTGCAAATAAATATCCAAAAAAACTGGTGGTCTGCATTTTTGGCTGCAAAGAGCAGTTCCAACCTAAACTGATTCTGTCTGCAAGGCACGTGTTGGCTTTGGAATGTGGACACTAGTCCCCAAAAAAAAGTCTCTCCCATAGCAGGAATCGAACCAGTCAACCAGGAATACTAACTAAGTCTTTCTCCACATGGTGTAAGCAGTACAGTAAACAGCAAGACAGGTGTAAAAAAAAAAAAAAAAAAAAAAAAAAGAGTGTTTTGCTTTGAATACAAAACATCAACATTACAAGAGCTGAAACACGCTACGTGGTCAAGGTTTTTGGCACGTCAGTTGAATAATTTGAAGATCATGAGTTTTTTGCTCACACGTGGCATCCTCCTTTTCTCAAGAGATTTTGTCACTAACTCTGAACTTTCCAATTCAGTTCTAAACTGTTTCCGATTAGAAAGAACATGGGAGCCCTAATGACAGACAGGACACATGGCTTGTTGAGTCCCTTGACACTTTTGTGTAAAACTGTGTAGTTGAAAAAGGCTTAAGCTATGAAACAAAAGGAAATCTTTTGCAAAAGTCATAATGCATCGCCAATGTTAAGTATTTTTGTTGCAAAGTGAAAATCTACCAGAAACATTTTTGATTGAAAAACACGTGTCAGTCTTTGAATGGTGGCAGTAGCTAAGATAAAGATGCATTCCCATACCGGGAGTCGAACCCAGGCCACCTGGGTGAGAGCCAGGAATCCTAACCGCTAGACCATATGGGAAAAGATGCACTAATGTCTCAGTGACATTATGAAAAAAAAAAGTTTTCTGCTATGCACAATAAACTTCTGCAGATCTGCAGGTACAGCTTGCCTCGTTAGCGCAGTAGGTAGCGCGTCAGTCTCATAATCTGAAGGTCGTGAGTTCGAGCCTCACACGGGGCACTGTTCCCTTCTTTTCTCGAGAGATTTTGTCACCAACTTAGAACTTTTCCATTCAATTCTACAACTTTTTCCATTAGAAAGGAAATGGGAATCCAAATAACTTACCGGACCCATGAGTTGTTGAGTCCCTTGACACTTTAGTGTAAAAAGGGGTGGTTGAGAATGAGTTGAGCTACGAATCCAAATTGAATCTTGTGTGAAGGGTCAGAATGAAGTGCCAAAACGCGGGCGTTCAGCATTTTTGCCTGAAAAAAACAAATCCTACTTGAAATACGTTTGACTAAAAAACACGCGTCAGTTTTTGAATGTTGGCAGCGGTGCAGAAAAGGATGCGTTCCCATACCAGTAGTCGAACCCGGGCCGCCTGGGTGAAAACCAGGAATCCTAACCGCTAGACCATATGGGAGAAGATGTACTGCCAGCTCACTTACAATATGAAAAAAAAGAGGTGTACTGCTTTGCACAAGCAACTTCCGCAGATTATTACGTGCATTTTGCCTCGTTAGCGCAGCAGGTAGCGCGTCAGTCTCGTAATCTGAAGGTCATGAGTTCGATTCTCACATGGGGCACTGGTACCATGTTTCCTTAACTGATTTTGCCACCATCTTGGCTAGAGAGTCACAGCTCTTTTCCATTCAGTAGCATAACATCACCAATTGATGGAAGGGGAGCTCCAATGACAAACAGGGATAAAGGCTTGTTGAGTCCCTTAACACCCAGGAATTAAAAGTGAGAGATATGAATGGTTTGAGATATGACATCAAATAAGCTTTTGTGCAAATAAATATCCAAAAAACCTGGTGGTCTGCATTTTTGGCTGCAAAGAGCAGTTCCAACCTAAACTGATTCTGTCTGCAAGGCACGTGTTGGCTTTGGAATGTGGACACTAGTCCCCAAAAAAAAGTCTCTCCCATAGCAGGAATCGAACCAGTCAACCAGGAATACTAACTAAGTCTTTCTCCACATGGTGTAAGCAGTACAGTAAACAGCAAGACAGGTGTAAAAAAAAAAAATAAAAATAAAAAAAAAGAGTGTTTTGCTTTGAATACAAAACATCAACATTACAAGAGCTGAAACACGCTACATGGTCAAGGTTTTTGGCACGTCAGTTGAATAATTTGAAGATCATGAGTTTTTTGCTCACACGTGGCATCCTCCTTTTCTCAAGAGATTTTGTCACTAACTCTGAACTTTCCAATTCAGTTCTAAACTGTTTCCGATTAGAAAGAACATGGGAGCCCTAATGACAGACAGGACACATGGCTTGTTGAGTCCCTTGACACTTTTGTGTAAAACTGTGTAGTTGAAAAAGGCTTAAGCTATGAAACAAAAGGAAATCTTTTGCAAAAGTCATAATGCATCGCCAATGTTAAGTATTTTTGTTGCAAAGTGAAAATCTACCAGAAACATTTTTGATTGAAAAACACGTGTCAGTCTTTGAATGGTGGCAGTAGCTAAGATAAAGATGCATTCCCATACCGGGAGTCGAACCCAGGCCACCTGGGTGAGAGCCAGGAATCCTAACCGCTAGACCATATGGGAAAAGATGCACTAATGTCTCAGTGACATTATGAAAAAAAAAAGTTTTCTGCTATGCACAATAAACTTCTGCAGATCTGCAGGTACAGCTTGCCTCGTTAGCGCAGTAGGTAGCGCGTCAGTCTCATAATCTGAAGGTCGTGAATTCGAGCCTCACACGGGGCACTGTTCCCTCCTTTTCTCGAGAGATTTTGTCACCAACTTAGAACTTTTCCATTCAATTCTACAACTTTTTCCATTAGAAAGGAAATGGGAATCCAAATAACTTACCGGACCCATGAGTTGTTGAGTCCCTTGACACTTTAGTGTAAAAAGGGGTGGTTGAGAATGAGTTGAGCTACGAATCCAAATTGAATCTTGTGTGAAGGGTCAGAATGAAGTGCCAAAACGCGGGCGTTCAGCATTTTTGCCTGAAAAAAACAAATCCTACTTGAAATACGTTTGACTAAAAAACACGCGTCAGTTTTTGAATGTTGGCAGCGGTGCAGAAAAGGATGCGTTCCCATACCAGTAGTCGAACCCGGGCCGCCTGGGTGAAAACCAGGAATCCTAACCGCTAGACCATATGGGAGAAGATGTACTGCCAGCTCACTTACAATATGAAAAAAAAGAGGTGTACTGCTTTGCACAAGCAACTTCCGCAGATTATTACGTGCATTTTGCCTCGTTAGCGCAGCAGGTAGCGCGTCAGTCTCGTAATCTGAAGGTCATGAGTTCGATTCTCACATGGGGCACTGGTACCGTGTTTCCTTAACTGATTTTGCCACCATCTTGGCTAGAGAGTCACAGCTCTTTTCCATTCAGTAGCAAAACATCACCAATTGATGGAAGGGGAGCTCCAATGACAAACAGGGATAAAGGCTTGTTGAGTCCCTTAACACCCAGGAATTAAAAGTGAGAGATATGAATGGTTTGAGATATGACATCAAATAAGCTTTTGTGCAAATAAATATCCAAAAAAACTGGTGGTCTGCATTTTTGGCTGCAAAGAGCAGTTCCAACCTAAACTGATTCTGTCTGCAAGGCACGTGTTGGCTTTGGAATGTGGACACTAGTCCCCAAAAAAAAGTCTCTCCCATAGCAGGAATCGAACCAGTCAACCAGGAATACTAACTAAGTCTTTCTCCACATGGTGTAAGCAGTACAGTAAACAGCAAGACAGGTGTAAAAAAAAAAAAAAAAAAAAAAAAAAGAGTGTTTTGCTTTGAATACAAAACATCAACATTACAAGAGCTGAAACACGCTACATGGTCAAGGTTTTTGGCACGTCAGTTGAATAATTTGAAGATCATGAGTTTTTTGCTCACACGTGGCATCCTCCTTTTCTCAAGAGATTTTGTCACTAACTCTGAACTTTCCAATTCAGTTCTAAACTGTTTCCGATTAGAAAGAACATGGGAGCCCTAATGACAGACAGGACACATGGCTTGTTGAGTCCCTTGACACTTTTGTGTAAAACTGTGTAGTTGAAAAAGGCTTAAGCTATGAAACAAAAGGAAATCTTTTGCAAAAGTCATAATGCATCGCCAATGTTAAGTATTTTTGTTGCAAAGTGAAAATCTACCAGAAACATTTTTGATTGAAAAACACGTGTCAGTCTTTGAATGGTGGCAGTAGCTAAGATAAAGATGCATTCCCATACCAGGAGTCGAACCCAGGCCACCTGGGTGAGAGCCAGGAATCCTAACCGCTAGACCATATGGGAAAAGATGCACTAATGTCTCAGTGACATTATGAAAAAAAAAAGTTTTCTGCTATGCACAATAAACTTCTGCAGATCTGCAGGTACAGCTTGCCTCGTTAGCGCAGTAGGTAGCGCGTCAGTCTCATAATCTGAAGGTCGTGAATTCGAGCCTCACACGGGGCACTGTTCCCTCCTTTTCTCGAGAGATTTTGTCACCAACTTAGAACTTTTCCATTCAATTCTACAACTTTTTCCATTAGAAAGGAAATGGGAATCCAAATAACTTACCGGACCCATGAGTTGTTGAGTCCCTTGACACTTTAGTGTAAAAAGGGGTGGTTGAGAATGAGTTGAGCTACGAATCCAAATTGAATCTTGTGTGAAGGGTCAGAATGAAGTGCCAAAACGCGGGCGTTCAGCATTTTTGCCTGAAAAAAACAAATCCTACTTGAAATACGTTTGACTAAAAAACACGCGTCAGTTTTTGAATGTTGGCAGCGGTGCAGAAAAGGATGCGTTCCCATACCAGTAGTCGAACCCGGGCCGCCTGGGTGAAAACCAGGAATCCTAACCGCTAGACCATATGGGAGAAGATGTACTGCCAGCTCACTTACAATATGAAAAAAAAGAGGTGTACTGCTTTGCACAAGCAACTTCCGCAGATTATTACGTGCATTTTGCCTCGTTAGCGCAGCAGGTAGCGCGTCAGTCTCGTAATCTGAAGGTCATGAGTTCGATTCTCACATGGGGCACTGGTACCGTGTTTCCTTAACTGATTTTGCCACCATCTTGGCTAGAGAGTCACAGCTCTTTTCCATTCAGTAGCAAAACATCACCAATTGATGGAAGGGGAGCTCCAATGACAAACAGGGATAAAGGCTTGTTGAGTCCCTTAACACCCAGGAATTAAAAGTGAGAGATATGAATGGTTTGAGATATGACATCAAATAAGCTTTTGTGCAAATAAATATCCAAAAAAACTGGTGGTCTGCATTTTTGGCTGCAAAGAGCAGTTCCAACCTAAACTGATTCTGTCTGCAAGGCACGTGTTGGCTTTGGAATGTGGACACTAGTCCCCAAAAAAAAGTCTCTCCCATAGCAGGAATCGAACCAGTCAACCAGGAATACTAACTAAGTCTTTCTCCACATGGTGTAAGCAGTACAGTAAACAGCAAGACAGGTGTAAAAAAAAAAAAAAAAAAAAAAAAAAGAGTGTTTTGCTTTGAATACAAAACATCAACATTACAAGAGCTGAAACACGCTACGTGGTCAAGGTTTTTGGCACGTCAGTTGAATAATTTGAAGATCATGAGTTTTTTGCTCACACGTGGCATCCTCCTTTTCTCAAGAGATTTTGTCACTAACTCTGAACTTTCCAATTCAGTTCTAAACTGTTTCCGATTAGAAAGAACATGGGAGCCCTAATGACAGACAGGACACATGGCTTGTTGAGTCCCTTGACACTTTTGTGTAAAACTGTGTAGTTGAAAAAGGCTTAAGCTATGAAACAAAAGGAAATCTTTTGCAAAAGTCATAATGCATCGCCAATGTTAAGTATTTTTGTTGCAAAGTGAAAATCTACCAGAAACATTTTTGATTGAAAAACACGTGTCAGTCTTTGAATGGTGGCAGTAGCTAAGATAAAGATGCATTCCCATACCGGGAGTTGAACCCAGGCCACCTGGGTGAGAGCCAGGAATCCTAACCGCTAGACCATATGGGAAAAGATGCACTAATGTCTCAGTGACATTATGAAAAAAAAAAGTTTTCTGCTATGCACAATAAACTTCTGCAGATCTGCAGGTACAGCTTGCCTCGTTAGCGCAGTAGGTAGCGCGTCAGTCTCATAATCTGAAGGTCGTGAGTTCGAGCCTCACACGGGGCACTGTTCCCTCCTTTTCTCGAGAGATTTTGTCACCAACTTAGAACTTTTCCATTCAATTCTACAACTTTTTCCATTAGAAAGGAAATGGGAATCCAAATAACTTACCGGACCCATGAGTTGTTGAGTCCCTTGACACTTTAGTGTAAAAAGGGGTGGTTGAGAATGAGTTGAGCTACGAATCCAAATTGAATCTTGTGTGAAGGGTCAGAATGAAGTGCCAAAACGCGGGCGTTCAGCATTTTTGCCTGAAAAAAACAAATCCTACTTGAAATACGTTTGACTAAAAAACACGCGTCAGTTTTTGAATGTTGGCAGCGGTGCAGAAAAGGATGCGTTCCCATACCAGTAGTCGAACCCGGGCCGCCTGGGTGAAAACCAGGAATCCTAACCGCTAGACCATATGGGAGAAGATGTACTGCCAGCTCACTTACAATATGAAAAAAAAGAGGTGTACTGCTTTGCACAAGCAACTTCCGCAGATTATTACGTGCATTTTGCCTCGTTAGCGCAGCAGGTAGCGCGTCAGTCTCGTAATCTGAAGGTCATGAGTTCGATTCTCACATGGGGCACTGGTACCATGTTTCCTTAACTGATTTTGCCACCATCTTGGCTAGAGAGTCACAGCTCTTTTCCATTCAGTAGCAAAACATCACCAATTGATGGAAGGGGAGCTCCAATGACAAACAGGGATAAAGGCTTGTTGAGTCCCTTAACACCCAGGAATTAAAAGTGAGAGATATGAATGGTTTGAGATATGACATCAAATAAGCTTTTGTGCAAATAAATATCCAAAAAACCTGGTGGTCTGCATTTTTGGCTGCAAAGAGCAGTTCCAACCTAAACTGATTCTGTCTGCAAGGCACGTGTTGGCTTTGGAATGTGGACACTAGTCCCCAAAAAAAAGTCTCTCCCATAGCAGGAATCGAACCAGTCAACCAGGAATACTAACTAAGTCTTTCTCCACATGGTGTAAGCAGTACAGTAAACAGCAAGACAGGTGTAAAAAAAAAAAATAAAAATAAAAAAAAAGAGTGTTTTGCTTTGAATACAAAACATCAACATTACAAGAGCTGAAACACGCTACATGGTCAAGGTTTTTGGCACGTCAGTTGAATAATTTGAAGATCATGAGTTTTTTGCTCACACGTGGCATCCTCCTTTTCTCAAGAGATTTTGTCACTAACTCTGAACTTTCCAATTCAGTTCTAAACTGTTTCCGATTAGAAAGAACATGGGAGCCCTAATGACAGACAGGACACATGGCTTGTTGAGTCCCTTGACACTTTTGTGTAAAACTGTGTAGTTGAAAAAGGCTTAAGCTATGAAACAAAAGGAAATCTTTTGCAAAAGTCATAATGCATCGCCAATGTTAAGTATTTTTGTTGCAAAGTGAAAATCTACCAGAAACATTTTTGATTGAAAAACACGTGTCAGTCTTTGAATGGTGGCAGTAGCTAAGATAAAGATGCATTCCCATACCGGGAGTCGAACCCAGGCCACCTGGGTGAGAGCCAGGAATCCTAACCGCTAGACCATATGGGAAAAGATGCACTAATGTCTCAGTGACATTATGAAAAAAAAAAGTTTTCTGCTATGCACAATAAACTTCTGCAGATCTGCAGGTACAGCTTGCCTCGTTAGCGCAGTAGGTAGCGCGTCAGTCTCATAATCTGAAGGTCGTGAATTCGAGCCTCACACGGGGCACTGTTCCCTCCTTTTCTCGAGAGATTTTGTCACCAACTTAGAACTTTTCCATTCAATTCTACAACTTTTTCCATTAGAAAGGAAATGGGAATCCAAATAACTTACCGGACCCATGAGTTGTTGAGTCCCTTGACACTTTAGTGTAAAAAGGGGTGGTTGAGAATGAGTTGAGCTACGAATCCAAATTGAATCTTGTGTGAAGGGTCAGAATGAAGTGCCAAAACGCGGGCGTTCAGCATTTTTGCCTGAAAAAAACAAATCCTACTTGAAATACGTTTGACTAAAAAACACGCGTCAGTTTTTGAATGTTGGCAGCGGTGCAGAAAAGGATGCGTTCCCATACCAGTAGTCGAACCCGGGCCGCCTGGGTGAAAACCAGGAATCCTAACCGCTAGACCATATGGGAGAAGATGTACTGCCAGCTCACTTACAATATGAAAAAAAAGAGGTGTACTGCTTTGCACAAGCAACTTCCGCAGATTATTACGTGCATTTTGCCTCGTTAGCGCAGCAGGTAGCGCGTCAGTCTCGTAATCTGAAGGTCATGAGTTCGATTCTCACATGGGGCACTGGTACCGTGTTTCCTTAACTGATTTTGCCACCATCTTGGCTAGAGAGTCACAGCTCTTTTCCATTCAGTAGCAAAACATCACCAATTGATGGAAGGGGAGCTCCAATGACAAACAGGGATAAAGGCTTGTTGAGTCCCTTAACACCCAGGAATTAAAAGTGAGAGATATGAATGGTTTGAGATATGACATCAAATAAGCTTTTGTGCAAATAAATATCCAAAAAAACTGGTGGTCTGCATTTTTGGCTGCAAAGAGCAGTTCCAACCTAAACTGATTCTGTCTGCAAGGCACGTGTTGGCTTTGGAATGTGGACACTAGTCCCCAAAAAAAAGTCTCTCCCATAGCAGGAATCGAACCAGTCAACCAGGAATACTAACTAAGTCTTTCTCCACATGGTGTAAGCAGTACAGTAAACAGCAAGACAGGTGTAAAAAAAAAAAAAAAAAAAAAAAAAAAGAGTGTTTTGCTTTGAATACAAAACATCAACATTACAAGAGCTGAAACACGCTACATGGTCAAGGTTTTTGGCACGTCAGTTGAATAATTTGAAGATCATGAGTTTTTTGCTCACACGTGGCATCCTCCTTTTCTCAAGAGATTTTGTCACTAACTCTGAACTTTCCAATTCAGTTCTAAACTGTTTCCGATTAGAAAGAACATGGGAGCCCTAATGACAGACAGGACACATGGCTTGTTGAGTCCCTTGACACTTTTGTGTAAAACTGTGTAGTTGAAAAAGGCTTAAGCTATGAAACAAAAGGAAATCTTTTGCAAAAGTCATAATGCATCGCCAATGTTAAGTATTTTTGTTGCAAAGTGAAAATCTACCAGAAACATTTTTGATTGAAAAACACGTGTCAGTCTTTGAATGGTGGCAGTAGCTAAGATAAAGATGCATTCCCATACCAGGAGTCGAACCCAGGCCACCTGGGTGAGAGCCAGGAATCCTAACCGCTAGACCATATGGGAAAAGATGCACTAATGTCTCAGTGACATTATGAAAAAAAAAAGTTTTCTGCTATGCACAATAAACTTCTGCAGATCTGCAGGTACAGCTTGCCTCGTTAGCGCAGTAGGTAGCGCGTCAGTCTCATAATCTGAAGGTCGTGAATTCGAGCCTCACACGGGGCACTGTTCCCTCCTTTTCTCGAGAGATTTTGTCACCAACTTAGAACTTTTCCATTCAATTCTACAACTTTTTCCATTAGAAAGGAAATGGGAATCCAAATAACTTACCGGACCCATGAGTTGTTGAGTCCCTTGACACTTTAGTGTAAAAAGGGGTGGTTGAGAATGAGTTGAGCTACGAATCCAAATTGAATCTTGTGTGAAGGGTCAGAATGAAGTGCCAAAACGCGGGCGTTCAGCATTTTTGCCTGAAAAAAACAAATCCTACTTGAAATACGTTTGACTAAAAAACACGCGTCAGTTTTTGAATGTTGGCAGCGGTGCAGAAAAGGATGCGTTCCCATACCAGTAGTCGAACCCGGGCCGCCTGGGTGAAAACCAGGAATCCTAACCGCTAGACCATATGGGAGAAGATGTACTGCCAGCTCACTTACAATATGAAAAAAAAGAGGTGTACTGCTTTGCACAAGCAACTTCCGCAGATTATTACGTGCATTTTGCCTCGTTAGCGCAGCAGGTAGCGCGTCAGTCTCGTAATCTGAAGGTCATGAGTTCGATTCTCACATGGGGCACTGGTACCATGTTTCCTTAACTGATTTTGCCACCATCTTGGCTAGAGAGTCACAGCTCTTTTCCATTCAGTAGCAAAACATCACCAATTGATGGAAGGGGAGCTCCAATGACAAACAGGGATAAAGGCTTGTTGAGTCCCTTAACACCCAGGAATTAAAAGTGAGAGATATGAATGGTTTGAGATATGACATCAAATAAGCTTTTGTGCAAATAAATATCCAAAAAACCTGGTGGTCTGCATTTTTGGCTGCAAAGAGCAGTTCCAACCTAAACTGATTCTGTCTGCAAGGCACGTGTTGGCTTTGGAATGTGGACACTAGTCCCCAAAAAAAAGTCTCTCCCATCGCAGGAATCGAACCAGTCAACCAGGAATACTAACTAAGTCTTTCTCCACATGGTGTAAGCAGTACAGTAAACAGCAAGACAGGTGTAAAAAAAAAAAAAAAAAAAAAAGAGTGTTTTGCTTTGAATACAAAACATCAACATTACAAGAGCTGAAACACGCTACGTGGTCAAGGTTTTTGGCACGTCAGTTGAATAATTTGAAGATCATGAGTTTTTTGCTCACACGTGGCATCCTCCTTTTCTCAAGAGATTTTGTCACTAACTCTGAACTTTCCAATTCAGTTCTAAACTGTTTCCGATTAGAAAGAACATGGGAGCCCTAATGACAGACAGGACACATGGCTTGTTGAGTCCCTTGACACTTTTGTGTAAAACTGTGTAGTTGAAAAAGGCTTAAGCTATGAAACAAAAGGAAATCTTTTGCAAAAGTCATAATGCATCGCCAATGTTAAGTATTTTTGTTGCAAAGTGAAAATCTACCAGAAACATTTTTGATTGAAAAACACGTGTCAGTCTTTGAATGGTGGCAGTAGCTAAGATAAAGATGCATTCCCATACCGGGAGTTGAACCCAGGCCACCTGGGTGAGAGCCAGGAATCCTAACCGCTAGACCATATGGGAAAAGATGCACTAATGTCTCAGTGACATTATGAAAAAAAAAAGTTTTCTGCTATGCACAATAAACTTCTGCAGATCTGCAGGTACAGCTTGCCTCGTTAGCGCAGTAGGTAGCGCGTCAGTCTCATAATCTGAAGGTCGTGAGTTCGAGCCTCACACGGGGCACTGTTCCCTCCTTTTCTCGAGAGATTTTGTCACCAACTTAGAACTTTTCCATTCAATTCTACAACTTTTTCCATTAGAAAGGAAATGGGAATCCAAATAACTTACCGGACTCATGAGTTGTTGAGTCCCTTGACATTTTAGTGTAAAAAGGGGTGGTTGAGAATGAGTTGAGCTACGAATCCAAATTGAATCTTGTGTGAAGGGTCAGAATGAAGTGCCAAAACGCGGGCGTTCAGCATTTTTGCCTGAAAAAAACAAATCCTACTTGAAATACGTTTGACTAAAAAACACGCGTCAGTTTTTGAATGTTGGCAGCGGTGCAGAAAAGGATGCGTTCCCATACCAGTAGTCGAACCCGGGCCGCCTGGGTGAAAACCAGGAATCCTAACCGCTAGACCATATGGGAGAAGATGTACTGCCAGCTCACTTACAATATGAAAAAAAAGAGGTGTACTGCTTTGCACAAGCAACTTCCGCAGATTATTACGTGCATTTTGCCTCGTTAGCGCAGCAGGTAGCGCGTCAGTCTCGTAATCTGAAGGTCATGAGTTCGATTCTCACATGGGGCACTGGTACCATGTTTCCTTAACTGATTTTGCCACCATCTTGGCTAGAGAGTCACAGCTCTTTTCCATTCAGTAGCAAAACATCACCAATTGATGGAAGGGGAGCTCCAATGACAAACAGGGATAAAGGCTTGTTGAGTCCCTTAACACCCAGGAATTAAAAGTGAGAGATATGAATGGTTTGAGATATGACATCAAATAAGCTTTTGTGCAAATAAATATCCAAAAAACCTGGTGGTCTGCATTTTTGGCTGCAAAGAGCAGTTCCAACCTAAACTGATTCTGTCTGCAAGGCACGTGTTGGCTTTGGAATGTGGACACTAGTCCCCAAAAAAAAGTCTCTCCCATAGCAGGAATCGAACCAGTCAACCAGGAATACTAACTAAGTCTTTCTCCACATGGTGTAAGCAGTACAGTAAACAGCAAGACAGGTGTAAAAAAAAAAAAAAAAAAAAAAAAAAAAGAGTGTTTTGCTTTGAATACAAAACATCAACATTACAAGAGCTGAAACACGCTACATGGTCAAGGTTTTTGGCACGTCAGTTGAATAATTTGAAGATCATGAGTTTTTTGCTCACACGTGGCATCCTCCTTTTCTCAAGAGATTTTGTCACTAACTCTGAACTTTCCAATTCAGTTCTAAACTGTTTCCGATTAGAAAGAACATGGGAGCCCTAATGACAGACAGGACACATGGCTTGTTGAGTCCCTTGACACTTTTGTGTAAAACTGTGTAGTTGAAAAAGGCTTAAGCTATGAAACAAAAGGAAATCTTTTGCAAAAGTCATAATGCATCGCCAATGTTAAGTATTTTTGTTGCAAAGTGAAAATCTACCAGAAACATTTTTGATTGAAAAACACGTGTCAGTCTTTGAATGGTGGCAGTAGCTAAGATAAAGATGCATTCCCATACCGGGAGTCGAACCCAGGCCACCTGGGTGAGAGCCAGGAATCCTAACCGCTAGACCATATGGGAAAAGATGCACTAATGTCTCAGTGACATTATGAAAAAAAAAAGTTTTCTGCTATGCACAATAAACTTCTGCAGATCTGCAGGTACAGCTTGCCTCGTTAGCGCAGTAGGTAGCGCGTCAGTCTCATAATCTGAAGGTTGTGAGTTCGAGCCTCACACGGGGCACTGTTCCCTCCTTTTCTCGAGAGATTTTGTCACCAACTTAGAACTTTTCCATTCAATTCTACAACTTTTTCCATTAGAAAGGAAATGGGAATCCAAATAACTTACCGGACCCATGAGTTGTTGAGTCCCTTGACACTTTAGTGTAAAAAGGGGTGGTTGAGAATGAGTTGAGCTACGAATCCAAATTGAATCTTGTGTGAAGGGTCAGAATGAAGTGCCAAAACGCGGGCGTTCAGCATTTTTGCCTGAAAAAAACAAATCCTACTTGAAATACGTTTGACTAAAAAACACGCGTCAGTTTTTGAATGTTGGCAGCGGTGCAGAAAAGGATGCGTTCCCATACCAGTAGTCGAACCCGGGCCGCCTGGGTGAAAACCAGGAATCCTAACCGCTAGACCATATGGGAGAAGATGTACTGCCAGCTCACTTACAATATGAAAAAAAAGAGGTGTACTGCTTTGCACAAGCAACTTCCGCAGATTATTACGTGCATTTTGCCTCGTTAGCGCAGCAGGTAGCGCGTCAGTCTCGTAATCTGAAGGTCATGAGTTCGATTCTCACATGGGGCACTGGTACCGTGTTTCCTTAACTGATTTTGCCACCATCTTGGCTAGAGAGTCACAGCTCTTTTCCATTCAGTAGCAAAACATCACCAATTGATGGAAGGGGACCTCCAATGACAAACAGGGATAAAGGCTTGTTGAGTCCCTTAACACCCAGGAATTAAAAGTAAGAGATATGAATGGTTTGAGATATGACATCAAATAAGCTTTTGTGCAAATAAATATCCAAAAAACCTGGTGGTCTGCATTTTTGGCTGCAAAGAGCAGTTCCAACCTAAACTGATTCTGTCTGCAAGGCACGTGTTGGCTTTGGAATGTGGACACTAGTCCCCAAAAAAAAGTCTCTCCCATAGCAGGAATCGAACCAGTCAACCAGGAATACTAACTAAGTCTTTCTCCACATGGTGTAAGCAGTACAGTAAACAGCAAGACAGGTGTAAAAAAAAAAAAAAAAAGAGTGTTTTGCTTTGAATACAAAACATCAACATTACAAGAGCTGAAACACGCTACATGGTCAAGGTTTTTGGCACGTCAGTTGAATAATTTGAAGATCATGAGTTTTTTGCTCACACGTGGCATCCTCCTTTTCTCAAGAGATTTTGTCACTAACTCTGAACTTTCCAATTCAGTTCTAAACTGTTTCCGATTAGAAAGAACATGGGAGCCCTAATGACAGACAGGACACATGGCTTGTTGAGTCCCTTGACACTTTTGTGTAAAACTGTGTAGTTGAAAAAGGCTTAAGCTATGAAACAAAAGGAAATCTTTTGCAAAAGTCATAATGCATCGCCAATG
>NW_027362771.1:571722034-571729534 GCF_046119375.1 Phyllobates terribilis | reverse complement strand
CACAAGCAACTTCCGCAGATTATTACGTGCATTTTGCCTCGTTAGCGCAGCAGGTAGCGCGTCAGTCTCGTAATCTGAAGGTCATGAGTTCGATTCTCACATGGGGCACTGGTACCGTGTTTCCTTAACTGATTTTGCCACCATCTTGGCTAGAGAGTCACAGCTCTTTTCCATTCAGTAGCAAAACATCACCAATTGATGGAAGGGGACCTCCAATGACAAACAGGGATAAAGGCTTGTTGAGTCCCTTAACACCCAGGAATTAAAAGTAAGAGATATGAATGGTTTGAGATATGACATCAAATAAGCTTTTGTGCAAATAAATATCCAAAAAACCTGGTGGTCTGCATTTTTGGCTGCAAAGAGCAGTTCCAACCTAAACTGATTCTGTCTGCAAGGCACGTGTTGGCTTTGGAATGTGGACACTAGTCCCCAAAAAAAAGTCTCTCCCATAGCAGGAATCGAACCAGTCAACCAGGAATACTAACTAAGTCTTTCTCCACATGGTGTAAGCAGTACAGTAAACAGCAAGACAGGTGTAAAAAAAAAAAAAAAAAGAGTGTTTTGCTTTGAATACAAAACATCAACATTACAAGAGCTGAAACACGCTACATGGTCAAGGTTTTTGGCACGTCAGTTGAATAATTTGAAGATCATGAGTTTTTTGCTCACACGTGGCATCCTCCTTTTCTCAAGAGATTTTGTCACTAACTCTGAACTTTCCAATTCAGTTCTAAACTGTTTCCGATTAGAAAGAACATGGGAGCCCTAATGACAGACAGGACACATGGCTTGTTGAGTCCCTTGACACTTTTGTGTAAAACTGTGTAGTTGAAAAAGGCTTAAGCTATGAAACAAAAGGAAATCTTTTGCAAAAGTCATAATGCATCGCCAATGTTAAGTATTTTTGTTGCAAAGTGAAAATCTACCAGAAACATTTTTGATTGAAAAACACGTGTCAGTCTTTGAATGGTGGCAGTAGCTAAGATAAAGATGCATTCCCATACCGGGAGTCGAACCCAGGCCACCTGGGTGAGAGCCAGGAATCCTAACCGCTAGACCATATGGGAAAAGATGCACTAATGTCTCAGTGACATTATGAAAAAAAAAAGTTTTCTGCTATGCACAATAAACTTCTGCAGATCTGCAGGTACAGCTTGCCTCGTTAGCGCAGTAGGTAGCGCGTCAGTCTCATAATCTGAAGGTCGTGAGTTCGAGCCTCACACGGGGCACTGTTCCCTCCTTTTCTCGAGAGATTTTGTCACCAACTTAGAACTTTTCCATTCAATTCTACAACTTTTTCCATTAGAAAGGAAATGGGAATCCAAATAACTTACCGGACCCATGAGTTGTTGAGTCCCTTGACACTTTAGTGTAAAAAGGGGTGGTTGAGAATGAGTTGAGCTACGAATCCAAATTGAATCTTGTGTGAAGGGTCAGAATGAAGTGCCAAAACGCGGGCGTTCAGCATTTTTGCCTGAAAAAAACAAATCCTACTTGAAATACGTTTGACTAAAAAACACGCGTCAGTTTTTGAATGTTGGCAGCGGTGCAGAAAAGGATGCGTTCCCATACCAGTAGTCGAACCCGGGCCGCCTGGGTGAAAACCAGGAATCCTAACCGCTAGACCATATGGGAGAAGATGTACTGCCAGCTCACTTACAATATGAAAAAAAAGAGGTGTACTGCTTTGCACAAGCAACTTCCGCAGATTATTACGTGCATTTTGCCTCGTTAGCGCAGCAGGTAGCGCGTCAGTCTCGTAATCTGAAGGTCATGAGTTCGATTCTCACATGGGGCACTGGTACCATGTTTCCTTAACTGATTTTGCCACCATCTTGGCTAGAGAGTCACAGCTCTTTTCCATTCAGTAGCAAAACATCACCAATTGATGGAAGGGGAGCTCCAATGACAAACAGGGATAAAGGCTTGTTGAGTCCCTTAACACCCAGGAATTAAAAGTGAGAGATATGAATGGTTTGAGATATGACATCAAATAAGCTTTTGTGCAAATAAATATCCAAAAAACCTGGTGGTCTGCATTTTTGGCTGCAAAGAGCAGTTCCAACCTAAACTGATTCTGTCTGCAAGGCACGTGTTGGCTTTGGAATGTGGACACTAGTCCCCAAAAAAAAGTCTCTCCCATAGCAGGAATCGAACCAGTCAACCAGGAATACTAACTAAGTCTTTCTCCACATGGTGTAAGCAGTACAGTAAACAGCAAGACAGGTGTAAAAAAAAAAAAAAAAAAAAAAAAAAAAGAGTGTTTTGCTTTGAATACAAAACATCAACATTACAAGAGCTGAAACACGCTACATGGTCAAGGTTTTTGGCACGTCAGTTGAATAATTTGAAGATCATGAGTTTTTTGCTCACACGTGGCATCCTCCTTTTCTCAAGAGATTTTGTCACTAACTCTGAACTTTCCAATTCAGTTCTAAACTGTTTCCGATTAGAAAGAACATGGGAGCCCTAATGACAGACAGGACACATGGCTTGTTGAGTCCCTTGACACTTTTGTGTAAAACTGTGTAGTTGAAAAAGGCTTAAGCTATGAAACAAAAGGAAATCTTTTGCAAAAGTCATAATGCATCGCCAATGTTAAGTATTTTTGTTGCAAAGTGAAAATCTACCAGAAACATTTTTGATTGAAAAACACGTGTCAGTCTTTGAATGGTGGCAGTAGCTAAGATAAAGATGCATTCCCATACCGGGAGTCGAACCCAGGCCACCTGGGTGAGAGCCAGGAATCCTAACCGCTAGACCATATGGGAAAAGATGCACTAATGTCTCAGTGACATTATGAAAAAAAAAAGTTTTCTGCTATGCACAATAAACTTCTGCAGATCTGCAGGTACAGCTTGCCTCGTTAGCGCAGTAGGTAGCGCGTCAGTCTCATAATCTGAAGGTCGTGAGTTCGAGCCTCACACGGGGCACTGTACCCTCCTTTTCTCGAGAGATTTTGTCACCAACTTAGAACTTTTCCATTCAATTCTACAACTTTTTCCATTAGAAAGGAAATGGGAATCCAAATAACTTACCGGACCCATGAGTTGTTGAGTCCCTTGACACTTTAGTGTAAAAAGGGGTGGTTGAGAATGAGTTGAGCTACGAATCCAAATTGAATCTTGTGTGAAGGGTCAGAATGAAGTGCCAAAACGCGGGCGTTCAGCATTTTTGCCTGAAAAAAACAAATCCTACTTGAAATACGTTTGACTAAAAAACACGCGTCAGTTTTTGAATGTTGGCAGCGGTGCAGAAAAGGATGCGTTCCCATACCAGTAGTCGAACCCGGGCCACCTGGGTGAAAACCAGGAATCCTAACCGCTAGACCATATGGGAGAAGATGTCCTGCCAGCTCACTTACAATATGAAAAAAAAGAGGTGTACTGCTTTGCACAAGCAACTTCCGCAGATTATTACGTGCATTTTGCCTCGTTAGCGCAGCAGGTAGCGCGTCAGTCTCGTAATCTGAAGGTCATGAGTTCGATTCTCACATGGGGCACTGGTACCGTGTTTCCTTAACTGATTTTGCCACCATCTTGGCTAGAGAGTCACAGCTCTTTTCCATTCAGTAGCAAAACATCACCAATTGATGGAAGGGGAGCTCCAATGACAAACAGGGATAAAGGCTTGTTGAGTCCCTTAACACCCAGGAATTAAAAGTGAGAGATATGAATGGTTTGAGATATGACATCAAATAAGCTTTTGTGCAAATAAATATCCAAAAAACCTGGTGGTCTGCATTTTTGGCTGCAAAGAGCAGTTCCAACCTAAACTGATTCTGTCTGCAAGGCACGTGTTGGCTTTGGAATGTGGACACTAGTCCCCAAAAAAAAGTCTCTCCCATAGCAGGAATCGAACCAGTCAACCAGGAATACTAACTAAGTCTTTCTCCACATGGTGTAAGCAGTACAGTAAACAGCAAGACAGGTGTAAAAAAAAAAAAAAAAAAAAAAAAAAAAGAGTGTTTTGCTTTGAATACAAAACATCAACATTACAAGAGCTGAAACACGCTACATGGTCAAGGTTTTTGGCACGTCAGTTGAATAATTTGAAGATCATGAGTTTTTTGCTCACACGTGGCATCCTCCTTTTCTCAAGAGATTTTGTCACTAACTCTGAACTTTCCAATTCAGTTCTAAACTGTTTCCGATTAGAAAGAACATGGGAGCCCTAATGACAGACAGGACACATGGCTTGTTGAGTCCCTTGACACTTTTGTGTAAAACTGTGTAGTTGAAAAAGGCTTAAGCTATGAAACAAAAGGAAATCTTTTGCAAAAGTCATAATGCATCGCCAATGTTAAGTATTTTTGTTGCAAAGTGAAAATCTACCAGAAACATTTTTGATTGAAAAACACGTGTCAGTCTTTGAATGGTGGCAGTAGCTAAGATAAAGATGCATTCCCATACCGGGAGTCGAACCCAGGCCACCTGGGTGAGAGCCAGGAATCCTAACCGCTAGACCATATGGGAAAAGATGCACTAATGTCTCAGTGACATTATGAAAAAAAAAAGTTTTCTGCTATGCACAATAAACTTCTGCAGATCTGCAGGTACAGCTTGCCTCGTTAGCGCAGTAGGTAGCGCGTCAGTCTCATAATCTGAAGGTCGTGAGTTCGAGCCTCACACGGGGCACTGTACCCTCCTTTTCTCGAGAGATTTTGTCACCAACTTAGAACTTTTCCATTCAATTCTACAACTTTTTCCATTAGAAAGGAAATGGGAATCCAAATAACTTACCGGACCCATGAGTTGTTGAGTCCCTTGACACTTTAGTGTAAAAAGGGGTGGTTGAGAATGAGTTGAGCTACGAATCCAAATTGAATCTTGTGTGAAGGGTCAGAATGAAGTGCCAAAACGCGGGCGTTCAGCATTTTTGCCTGAAAAAAACAAATCCTACTTGAAATACGTTTGACTAAAAAACACGCGTCAGTTTTTGAATGTTGGCAGCGGTGCAGAAAAGGATGCGTTCCCATACCAGTAGTCGAACCCGGGCCACCTGGGTGAAAACCAGGAATCCTAACCGCTAGACCATATGGGAGAAGATGTCCTGCCAGCTCACTTACAATATGAAAAAAAAGAGGTGTACTGCTTTGCACAAGCAACTTCCGCAGATTATTACGTGCATTTTGCCTCGTTAGCGCAGCAGGTAGCGCGTCAGTCTCGTAATCTGAAGGTCATGAGTTCGATTCTCACATGGGGCACTGGTACCGTGTTTCCTTAACTGATTTTGCCACCATCTTGGCTAGAGAGTCACAGCTCTTTTCCATTCAGTAGCAAAACATCACCAATTGATGGAAGGGGAGCTCCAATGACAAACAGGGATAAAGGCTTGTTGAGTCCCTTAACACCCAGGAATTAAAAGTGAGAGATATGAATGGTTTGAGATATGACATCAAATAAGCTTTTGTGCAAATAAATATCCAAAAAACCTGGTGGTCTGCATTTTTGGCTGCAAAGAGCAGTTCCAACCTAAACTGATTCAGTCTGCAAGGCACGTGTTGGCTTTGGAATGTGGACACTAGTCCCCAAAAAAAAGTCTCTCCCATAGCAGGAATCGAACCAGTCAACCAGGAATACTAACTAAGTCTTTCTCCACATGGTGTAAGCAGTACAGTAAACAGCAAGACAGGTGTTAAAAAAAAAAAAAAAAAAAAAAAAAAAGAGTGTTTTGCTTTGAATACAAAACATCAACATTACAAGAGCTGAAACACGCTACATGGTCAAGGTTTTTGGCACGTCAGATGAATAATTTGAAGATCATGAGTTTTTTGCTCACACGTGGCATCCTCCTTTTCTCAAGAGATTTTGTCACTAACTCTGAACTTTCCAATTCAGTTCTAAACTGTTTCCGATTAGAAAGAACATGGGAGCCCTAATGACAGACAGGACACATGGCTTGTTGAGTCCCTTGACACTTTTGTGTAAAACTGTGTAGTTGAAAAAGGCTTAAGCTATGAAACAAAAGGAAATCTTTTGCAAAAGTCATAATGCATCGCCAATGTTAAGTATTTTTGTTGCAAAGTGAAAATCTACCAGAAACATTTTTGATTGAAAAACACGTGTCAGTCTTTGAATGGTGGCAGTAGCTAAGATAAAGATGCATTCCCATACCGGGAGTCGAACCCAGGCCACCTGGGTGAGAGCCAGGAATCCTAACCGCTAGACCATATGGGAAAATATGCACTAATGTCTCAGTGACATTATGAAAAAAAAAAGTTTTCTGCTATGCACAATAAACTTCTGCAGATCTGCAGGTACAGCTTGCCTCGTTAGCGCAGTAGGTAGCGCGTCAGTCTAATAATCTGAAGGTCGTGAGTTCGAGCCTCACACGGGGCACTGTTCCCTCCTTTTCTCGAGAGATTTTGTCACCAACTTAGAACTTTTCCATTCAATTCTACAACTTTTTCCATTAGAAAGGAAATGGGAATCCAAATAACTTACCGGACCCATGAGTTGTTGAGTCCCTTGACACTTTAGTGTAAAAAGGGGTGGTTGAGAATGAGTTGAGCTACGAATCCAAATTGAATCTTGTGTGAAGGGTCAGAATGAAGTGCCAAAACGCGGGCGTTCAGCATTTTTGCCTGAAAAAAACAAATCCTACTTGAAATACGTTTGACTAAAAAACACGCGTCAGTTTTTGAATGTTGGCAGCGGTGCAGAAAAGGATGCGTTCCCATACCAGTAGTCGAACCCGGGCCGCCTGGGTGAAAACCAGGAATCCTAACCGCTAGACCATATGGGAGAAGATGTACTGCCAGCTCACTTACAATATGAAAAAAAAGAGGTGTACTGCTTTGCACAAGCAACTTCCGCAGATTATTACGTGCATTTTGCCTCGTTAGCGCAGCAGGTAGCGCGTCAGTCTCGTAATCTGAAGGTCATGAGTTCGATTCTCACATGGGGCACTGGTACCGTGTTTCCTTAACTGATTTTGCCACCATCTTGGCTAGAGAGTCACAGCTCTTTTCCATTCAGTAGCAAAACATCACCAATTGATGGAAGGGGACCTCCAATGACAAACAGGGATAAAGGCTTGTTGAGTCCCTTAACACCCAGGAATTAAAAGTAAGAGATATGAATGGTTTGAGATATGACATCAAATAAGCTTTTGTGCAAATAAATATCCAAAAAACCTGGTGGTCTGCATTTTTGGCTGCAAAGAGCAGTTCCAACCTAAACTGATTCTGTCTGCAAGGCACGTGTTGGCTTTGGAATGTGGACACTAGTCCCCAAAAAAAAGTCTCTCCCATAGCAGGAATCGAACCAGTCAACCAGGAATACTAACTAAGTCTTTCTCCACATGGTGTAAGCAGTACAGTAAACAGCAAGACAGGTGTAAAAAAAAAAAAAAAAAGAGTGTTTTGCTTTGAATACAAAACATCAACATTACAAGAGCTGAAACACGCTACATGGTCAAGGTTTTTGGCACGTCAGTTGAATAATTTGAAGATCATGAGTTTTTTGCTCACACGTGGCATCCTCCTTTTCTCAA
>NW_027362771.1:571692034-571719534 GCF_046119375.1 Phyllobates terribilis | reverse complement strand
CCTACTTGAAATACGTTTGACTAAAAAACACGCGTCAGTTTTTGAATGTTGGCAGCGGTGCAGAAAAGGATGCGTTCCCATACCAGTAGTCGAACCCGGGCCACCTGGGTGAAAACCAGGAATCCTAACCGCTAGACCATATGGGAGAAGATGTCCTGCCAGCTCACTTACAATATGAAAAAAAAGAGGTGTACTGCTTTGCACAAGCAACTTCCGCAGATTATTACGTGCATTTTGCCTCGTTAGCGCAGCAGGTAGCGCGTCAGTCTCGTAATCTGAAGGTCATGAGTTCGATTCTCACATGGGGCACTGGTACCGTGTTTCCTTAACTGATTTTGCCACCATCTTGGCTAGAGAGTCACAGCTCTTTTCCATTCAGTAGCAAAACATCACCAATTGATGGAAGGGGAGCTCCAATGACAAACAGGGATAAAGGCTTGTTGAGTCCCTTAACACCCAGGAATTAAAAGTGAGAGATATGAATGGTTTGAGATATGACATCAAATAAGCTTTTGTGCAAATAAATATCCAAAAAACCTGGTGGTCTGCATTTTTGGCTGCAAAGAGCAGTTCCAACCTAAACTGATTCAGTCTGCAAGGCACGTGTTGGCTTTGGAATGTGGACACTAGTCCCCAAAAAAAAGTCTCTCCCATAGCAGGAATCGAACCAGTCAACCAGGAATACTAACTAAGTCTTTCTCCACATGGTGTAAGCAGTACAGTAAACAGCAAGACAGGTGTTAAAAAAAAAAAAAAAAAAAAAAAAAAAGAGTGTTTTGCTTTGAATACAAAACATCAACATTACAAGAGCTGAAACACGCTACATGGTCAAGGTTTTTGGCACGTCAGATGAATAATTTGAAGATCATGAGTTTTTTGCTCACACGTGGCATCCTCCTTTTCTCAAGAGATTTTGTCACTAACTCTGAACTTTCCAATTCAGTTCTAAACTGTTTCCGATTAGAAAGAACATGGGAGCCCTAATGACAGACAGGACACATGGCTTGTTGAGTCCCTTGACACTTTTGTGTAAAACTGTGTAGTTGAAAAAGGCTTAAGCTATGAAACAAAAGGAAATCTTTTGCAAAAGTCATAATGCATCGCCAATGTTAAGTATTTTTGTTGCAAAGTGAAAATCTACCAGAAACATTTTTGATTGAAAAACACGTGTCAGTCTTTGAATGGTGGCAGTAGCTAAGATAAAGATGCATTCCCATACCGGGAGTCGAACCCAGGCCACCTGGGTGAGAGCCAGGAATCCTAACCGCTAGACCATATGGGAAAATATGCACTAATGTCTCAGTGACATTATGAAAAAAAAAAGTTTTCTGCTATGCACAATAAACTTCTGCAGATCTGCAGGTACAGCTTGCCTCGTTAGCGCAGTAGGTAGCGCGTCAGTCTAATAATCTGAAGGTCGTGAGTTCGAGCCTCACACGGGGCACTGTTCCCTCCTTTTCTCGAGAGATTTTGTCACCAACTTAGAACTTTTCCATTCAATTCTACAACTTTTTCCATTAGAAAGGAAATGGGAATCCAAATAACTTACCGGACCCATGAGTTGTTGAGTCCCTTGACACTTTAGTGTAAAAAGGGGTGGTTGAGAATGAGTTGAGCTACGAATCCAAATTGAATCTTGTGTGAAGGGTCAGAATGAAGTGCCAAAACGCGGGCGTTCAGCATTTTTGCCTGAAAAAAACAAATCCTACTTGAAATACGTTTGACTAAAAAACACGCGTCAGTTTTTGAATGTTGGCAGCGGTGCAGAAAAGGATGCGTTCCCATACCAGTAGTCGAACCCGGGCCGCCTGGGTGAAAACCAGGAATCCTAACCGCTAGACCATATGGGAGAAGATGTACTGCCAGCTCACTTACAATATGAAAAAAAAGAGGTGTACTGCTTTGCACAAGCAACTTCCGCAGATTATTACGTGCATTTTGCCTCGTTAGCGCAGCAGGTAGCGCGTCAGTCTCGTAATCTGAAGGTCATGAGTTCGATTCTCACATGGGGCACTGGTACCGTGTTTCCTTAACTGATTTTGCCACCATCTTGGCTAGAGAGTCACAGCTCTTTTCCATTCAGTAGCAAAACATCACCAATTGATGGAAGGGGACCTCCAATGACAAACAGGGATAAAGGCTTGTTGAGTCCCTTAACACCCAGGAATTAAAAGTAAGAGATATGAATGGTTTGAGATATGACATCAAATAAGCTTTTGTGCAAATAAATATCCAAAAAACCTGGTGGTCTGCATTTTTGGCTGCAAAGAGCAGTTCCAACCTAAACTGATTCTGTCTGCAAGGCACGTGTTGGCTTTGGAATGTGGACACTAGTCCCCAAAAAAAAGTCTCTCCCATAGCAGGAATCGAACCAGTCAACCAGGAATACTAACTAAGTCTTTCTCCACATGGTGTAAGCAGTACAGTAAACAGCAAGACAGGTGTAAAAAAAAAAAAAAAAAGAGTGTTTTGCTTTGAATACAAAACATCAACATTACAAGAGCTGAAACACGCTACATGGTCAAGGTTTTTGGCACGTCAGTTGAATAATTTGAAGATCATGAGTTTTTTGCTCACACGTGGCATCCTCCTTTTCTCAAGAGATTTTGTCACTAACTCTGAACTTTCCAATTCAGTTCTAAACTGTTTCCGATTAGAAAGAACATGGGAGCCCTAATGACAGACAGGACACATGGCTTGTTGAGTCCCTTGACACTTTTGTGTAAAACTGTGTAGTTGAAAAAGGCTTAAGCTATGAAACAAAAGGAAATCTTTTGCAAAAGTCATAATGCATCGCCAATGTTAAGTATTTTTGTTGCAAAGTGAAAATCTACCAGAAACATTTTTGATTGAAAAACACGTGTCAGTCTTTGAATGGTGGCAGTAGCTAAGATAAAGATGCATTCCCATACCGGGAGTCGAACCCAGGCCACCTGGGTGAGAGCCAGGAATCCTAACCGCTAGACCATATGGGAAAAGATGCACTAATGTCTCAGTGACATTATGAAAAAAAAAAGTTTTCTGCTATGCACAATAAACTTCTGCAGATCTGCAGGTACAGCTTGCCTCGTTAGCGCAGTAGGTAGCGCGTCAGTCTCATAATCTGAAGGTCGTGAGTTCGAGCCTCACACGGGGCACTGTTCCCTCCTTTTCTCGAGAGATTTTGTCACCAACTTAGAACTTTTCCATTCAATTCTACAACTTTTTCCATTAGAAAGGAAATGGGAATCCAAATAACTTACCGGACCCATGAGTTGTTGAGTCCCTTGACACTTTAGTGTAAAAAGGGGTGGTTGAGAATGAGTTGAGCTACGAATCCAAATTGAATCTTGTGTGAAGGGTCAGAATGAAGTGCCAAAACGCGGGCGTTCAGCATTTTTGCCTGAAAAAAACAAATCCTACTTGAAATACGTTTGACTAAAAAACACGCGTCAGTTTTTGAATGTTGGCAGCGGTGCAGAAAAGGATGCGTTCCCATACCAGTAGTCGAACCCGGGCCGCCTGGGTGAAAACCAGGAATCCTAACCGCTAGACCATATGGGAGAAGATGTACTGCCAGCTCACTTACAATATGAAAAAAAAGAGGTGTACTGCTTTGCACAAGCAACTTCCGCAGATTATTACGTGCATTTTGCCTCGTTAGCGCAGCAGGTAGCGCGTCAGTCTCGTAATCTGAAGGTCATGAGTTCGATTCTCACATGGGGCACTGGTACCATGTTTCCTTAACTGATTTTGCCACCATCTTGGCTAGAGAGTCACAGCTCTTTTCCATTCAGTAGCAAAACATCACCAATTGATGGAAGGGGAGCTCCAATGACAAACAGGGATAAAGGCTTGTTGAGTCCCTTAACACCCAGGAATTAAAAGTGAGAGATATGAATGGTTTGAGATATGACATCAAATAAGCTTTTGTGCAAATAAATATCCAAAAAACCTGGTGGTCTGCATTTTTGGCTGCAAAGAGCAGTTCCAACCTAAACTGATTCTGTCTGCAAGGCACGTGTTGGCTTTGGAATGTGGACACTAGTCCCCAAAAAAAAGTCTCTCCCATAGCAGGAATCGAACCAGTCAACCAGGAATACTAACTAAGTCTTTCTCCACATGGTGTAAGCAGTACAGTAAACAGCAAGACAGGTGTTAAAAAAAAAAAAAAAAAAAAAAAAAAAGAGTGTTTTGCTTTGAATACAAAACATCAACATTACAAGAGCTGAAACACGCTACATGGTCAAGGTTTTTGGCACGTCAGATGAATAATTTGAAGATCATGAGTTTTTTGCTCACACGTGGCATCCTCCTTTTCTCAAGAGATTTTGTCACTAACTCTGAACTTTCCAATTCAGTTCTAAACTGTTTCCGATTAGAAAGAACATGGGAGCCCTAATGACAGACAGGACACATGGCTTGTTGAGTCCCTTGACACTTTTGTGTAAAACTGTGTAGTTGAAAAAGGCTTAAGCTATGAAACAAAAGGAAATCTTTTGCAAAAGTCATAATGCATCGCCAATGTTAAGTATTTTTGTTGCAAAGTGAAAATCTACCAGAAACATTTTTGATTGAAAAACACGTGTCAGTCTTTGAATGGTGGCAGTAGCTAAGATAAAGATGCATTCCCATACCGGGAGTCGAACCCAGGCCACCTGGGTGAGAGCCAGGAATCCTAACCGCTAGACCATATGGGAAAATATGCACTAATGTCTCAGTGACATTATGAAAAAAAAAAGTTTTCTGCTATGCACAATAAACTTCTGCAGATCTGCAGGTACAGCTTGCCTCGTTAGCGCAGTAGGTAGCGCGTCAGTCTAATAATCTGAAGGTCGTGAGTTCGAGCCTCACACGGGGCACTGTTCCCTCCTTTTCTCGAGAGATTTTGTCACCAACTTAGAACTTTTCCATTCAATTCTACAACTTTTTCCATTAGAAAGGAAATGGGAATCCAAATAACTTACCGGACCCATGAGTTGTTGAGTCCCTTGACACTTTAGTGTAAAAAGGGGTGGTTGAGAATGAGTTGAGCTACGAATCCAAATTGAATCTTGTGTGAAGGGTCAGAATGAAGTGCCAAAACGCGGGCGTTCAGCATTTTTGCCTGAAAAAAACAAATCCTACTTGAAATACGTTTGACTAAAAAACACGCGTCAGTTTTTGAATGTTGGCAGCGGTGCAGAAAAGGATGCGTTCCCATACCAGTAGTCGAACCCGGGCCGCCTGGGTGAAAACCAGGAATCCTAACCGCTAGACCATATGGGAGAAGATGTACTGCCAGCTCACTTACAATATGAAAAAAAAGAGGTGTACTGCTTTGCACAAGCAACTTCCGCAGATTATTACGTGCATTTTGCCTCGTTAGCGCAGCAGGTAGCGCGTCAGTCTCGTAATCTGAAGGTCATGAGTTCGATTCTCACATGGGGCACTGGTACCGTGTTTCCTTAACTGATTTTGCCACCATCTTGGCTAGAGAGTCACAGCTCTTTTCCATTCAGTAGCAAAACATCACCAATTGATGGAAGGGGACCTCCAATGACAAACAGGGATAAAGGCTTGTTGAGTCCCTTAACACCCAGGAATTAAAAGTAAGAGATATGAATGGTTTGAGATATGACATCAAATAAGCTTTTGTGCAAATAAATATCCAAAAAACCTGGTGGTCTGCATTTTTGGCTGCAAAGAGCAGTTCCAACCTAAACTGATTCTGTCTGCAAGGCACGTGTTGGCTTTGGAATGTGGACACTAGTCCCCAAAAAAAAGTCTCTCCCATAGCAGGAATCGAACCAGTCAACCAGGAATACTAACTAAGTCTTTCTCCACATGGTGTAAGCAGTACAGTAAACAGCAAGACAGGTGTAAAAAAAAAAAAAAAAAGAGTGTTTTGCTTTGAATACAAAACATCAACATTACAAGAGCTGAAACACGCTACATGGTCAAGGTTTTTGGCACGTCAGTTGAATAATTTGAAGATCATGAGTTTTTTGCTCACACGTGGCATCCTCCTTTTCTCAAGAGATTTTGTCACTAACTCTGAACTTTCCAATTCAGTTCTAAACTGTTTCCGATTAGAAAGAACATGGGAGCCCTAATGACAGACAGGACACATGGCTTGTTGAGTCCCTTGACACTTTTGTGTAAAACTGTGTAGTTGAAAAAGGCTTAAGCTATGAAACAAAAGGAAATCTTTTGCAAAAGTCATAATGCATCGCCAATGTTAAGTATTTTTGTTGCAAAGTGAAAATCTACCAGAAACATTTTTGATTGAAAAACACGTGTCAGTCTTTGAATGGTGGCAGTAGCTAAGATAAAGATGCAATCCCATACCGGGAGTCGAACCCAGGCCACCTGGGTGAGAGCCAGGAATCCTAACCGCTAGACCATATGGGAAAAGATGCACTAATGTCTCAGTGACATTATGAAAAAAAAAAGTTTTCTGCTATGCACAATAAACTTCTGCAGATCTGCAGGTACAGCTTGCCTCGTTAGCGCAGTAGGTAGCGCGTCAGTCTCATAATCTGAAGGTCGTGAGTTCGAGCCTCACACGGGGCACTGTTCCCTCCTTTTCTCGAGAGATTTTGTCACCAACTTAGAACTTTTCCATTCAATTCTACAACTTTTTCCATTAGAAAGGAAATGGGAATCCAAATAACTTACCGGACCCATGAGTTGTTGAGTCCCTTGACACTTTAGTGTAAAAAGGGGTGGTTGAGAATGAGTTGAGCTACGAATCCAAATTGAATCTTGTGTGAAGGGTCAGAATGAAGTGCCAAAACGCGGGCGTTCAGCATTTTTGCCTGAAAAAAACAAATCCTACTTGAAATACGTTTGACTAAAAAACACGCGTCAGTTTTTGAATGTTGGCAGCGGTGCAGAAAAGGATGCGTTCCCATACCAGTAGTCGAACCCGGGCCGCCTGGGTGAAAACCAGGAATCCTAACCGCTAGACCATATGGGAGAAGATGTACTGCCAGCTCACTTACAATATGAAAAAAAAGAGGTGTACTGCTTTGCACAAGCAACTTCCGCAGATTATTACGTGCATTTTGCCTCGTTAGCGCAGCAGGTAGCGCGTCAGTCTCGTAATCTGAAGGTCATGAGTTCGATTCTCACATGGGGCACTGGTACCATGTTTCCTTAACTGATTTTGCCACCATCTTGGCTAGAGAGTCACAGCTCTTTTCCATTCAGTAGCAAAACATCACCAATTGATGGAAGGGGAGCTCCAATGACAAACAGGGATAAAGGCTTGTTGAGTCCCTTAACACCCAGGAATTAAAAGTGAGAGATATGAATGGTTTGAGATATGACATCAAATAAGCTTTTGTGCAAATAAATATCCAAAAAACCTGGTGGTCTGCATTTTTGGCTGCAAAGAGCAGTTCCAACCTAAACTGATTCTGTCTGCAAGGCACGTGTTGGCTTTGGAATGTGGACACTAGTCCCCAAAAAAAAGTCTCTCCCATAGCAGGAATCGAACCAGTCAACCAGGAATACTAACTAAGTCTTTCTCCACATGGTGTAAGCAGTACAGTAAACAGCAAGACAGGTGTAAAAAAAAAAAAAAAAAAAAAAAAAAAAGAGTGTTTTGCTTTGAATACAAAACATCAACATTACAAGAGCTGAAACACGCTACATGGTCAAGGTTTTTGGCACGTCAGTTGAATAATTTGAAGATCATGAGTTTTTTGCTCACACGTGGCATCCTCCTTTTCTCAAGAGATTTTGTCACTAACTCTGAACTTTCCAATTCAGTTCTAAACTGTTTCCGATTAGAAAGAACATGGGAGCCCTAATGACAGACAGGACACATGGCTTGTTGAGTCCCTTGACACTTTTGTGTAAAACTGTGTAGTTGAAAAAGGCTTAAGCTATGAAACAAAAGGAAATCTTTTGCAAAAGTCATAATGCATCGCCAATGTTAAGTATTTTTGTTGCAAAGTGAAAATCTACCAGAAACATTTTTGATTGAAAAACACGTGTCAGTCTTTGAATGGTGGCAGTAGCTAAGATAAAGATGCATTCCCATACCGGGAGTCGAACCCAGGCCACCTGGGTGAGAGCCAGGAATCCTAACCGCTAGACCATATGGGAAAAGATGCACTAATGTCTCAGTGACATTATGAAAAAAAAAAGTTTTCTGCTATGCACAATAAACTTCTGCAGATCTGCAGGTACAGCTTGCCTCGTTAGCGCAGTAGGTAGCGCGTCAGTCTCATAATCTGAAGGTCGTGAGTTCGAGCCTCACACGGGGCACTGTACCCTCCTTTTCTCGAGAGATTTTGTCACCAACTTAGAACTTTTCCATTCAATTCTACAACTTTTTCCATTAGAAAGGAAATGGGAATCCAAATAACTTACCGGACCCATGAGTTGTTGAGTCCCTTGACACTTTAGTGTAAAAAGGGGTGGTTGAGAATGAGTTGAGCTACGAATCCAAATTGAATCTTGTGTGAAGGGTCAGAATGAAGTGCCAAAACGCGGGCGTTCAGCATTTTTGCCTGAAAAAAACAAATCCTACTTGAAATACGTTTGACTAAAAAACACGCGTCAGTTTTTGAATGTTGGCAGCGGTGCAGAAAAGGATGCGTTCCCATACCAGTAGTCGAACCCGGGCCACCTGGGTGAAAACCAGGAATCCTAACCGCTAGACCATATGGGAGAAGATGTCCTGCCAGCTCACTTACAATATGAAAAAAAAGAGGTGTACTGCTTTGCACAAGCAACTTCCGCAGATTATTACGTGCATTTTGCCTCGTTAGCGCAGCAGGTAGCGCGTCAGTCTCGTAATCTGAAGGTCATGAGTTCGATTCTCACATGGGGCACTGGTACCGTGTTTCCTTAACTGATTTTGCCACCATCTTGGCTAGAGAGTCACAGCTCTTTTCCATTCAGTAGCAAAACATCACCAATTGATGGAAGGGGAGCTCCAATGACAAACAGGGATAAAGGCTTGTTGAGTCCCTTAACACCCAGGAATTAAAAGTGAGAGATATGAATGGTTTGAGATATGACATCAAATAAGCTTTTGTGCAAATAAATATCCAAAAAACCTGGTGGTCTGCATTTTTGGCTGCAAAGAGCAGTTCCAACCTAAACTGATTCAGTCTGCAAGGCACGTGTTGGCTTTGGAATGTGGACACTAGTCCCCAAAAAAAAGTCTCTCCCATAGCAGGAATCGAACCAGTCAACCAGGAATACTAACTAAGTCTTTCTCCACATGGTGTAAGCAGTACAGTAAACAGCAAGACAGGTGTAAAAAAAAAAAAAAAAAAAAAAAAAAGAGTGTTTTGCTTTGAATACAAAACATCAACATTACAAGAGCTGAAACACGCTACATGGTCAAGGTTTTTGGCACGTCAGATGAATAATTTGAAGATCATGAGTTTTTTGCTCACACGTGGCATCCTCCTTTTCTCAAGAGATTTTGTCACTAACTCTGAACTTTCCAATTCAGTTCTAAACTGTTTCCGATTAGAAAGAACATGGGAGCCCTAATGACAGACAGGACACATGGCTTGTTGAGTCCCTTGACACTTTTGTGTAAAACTGTGTAGTTGAAAAAGGCTTAAGCTATGAAACAAAAGGAAATCTTTTGCAAAAGTCATAATGCATCGCCAATAGTGTTGAGCATTCCGATACTGAAATATCGGGTATCGGCCGATATTCACTGTATCGGAATTCCGATACTTAATTCCGATACTTTTATAATATCGAATACCGGAATCGGAAGTTCCCATAATGCCTGCGCTCTGCAGTGTCTCTGAAGGATGACAAGCTGGATGGCAGCGCTCAGCTGCGATCCAGCTTGTCATCAGAATGCCATCCCAGCGTGGGAGAATTCTCCTGATTGTTTAAAAGCCGGCGCGCGGTAAAAAGCCGCCGGCTTTTAAACAATCACGCAGCCCCATACTGCTTCCCCGCAGCCTCCCACCCCGATCCTCCGCTCCCCTCGCCACCTCCCATCCCGATCGTAAATTAGGACCGGGCGGGGAGCGCAGCACCAAGGAGCGAAGGACCCGGGCGGGGAAGCCGGCAGTGAAAAGACTTCACCGCCGGCTTTCCCGTTCTGTGCTGCGCTTTCCCGCCGGTTATTTCAAATGAACAGCTGAGGTATCAGGTGATGCCGATCAGCTGTTCATTTGAAGTCGCCGCGGTGCCCTCAGAGGGTTCATGTGAGTTCATGCTTGACTGCATGAACTCACATGAACTTTCCCACGGCCGCACAGGTCAGCCTCACCTCCCAGACCCGTCATGATTAGTGTGTGCGGGGTGTGTGTGTGTGCGGGGTGTGTGTGTGTGCGGGGTGTGTGTGCGGGGTGTGTGTGTGCGGGTGTGTGCGTGCAGGCAGACATAGGCCGATGTGACACTACTACTCCCATCGGCCTATGTCTGTCCCCCGTCCACTCCTGCCAGCAGGATCAGCTCGATGGGAGCAGTAGTTCCCATCAGCCTGATCCTGCTATTTAAATTGCCCTACTGTGTCCCCAATAAATGTTAAATACATGTCATTGGTGGCCAGTGGTTACCTAAAAGAAATTAGTTCATACATTACCTGTCCCCGCCGATCGCCACCTAAAATAAAGTAAAAAATAAAAAACTACACCTATACTCACCAAGACACCTAATTCCCCGAAGCCATCGATCTCCTGTAATAAAATATAAAATAATAAACCACAACCTTATCCTTACCCCTCCGTAGTAGTCCACGAGTGTCCCACGAAGATCTCCAGTTCAGAGCAGCCACATAGAATGTGACCGCTCTGAACCGCTGCCGCCGCTAGAATGACGGGGCCGTAAGGGTTCACCGGAGTTCAGGCAGCGCTGCTCCGGTTAGCTCCTTTACGGCACTGCTGTATCGTGAGAAATTCCCACGGTACAGCACTGCCGTAAAGGAGGTCTCCGGAGCTGCGCTGCCTGAATGCACTCCGGTGACCTCAGTCAGTGGCTCCCGCTGCCGGGAGCGGACGTGTTCCCAGCAGCGTGAGCTTACAGCAGCCATGCACAGCTGTCACCATCTCCAGATGTGACAGCTGTGCATGGGAGATCAGCGCAGGAACGTGGACAGGTAACTATTTTTTTTTTAGTAAACTAAGAATTAAATAAAATGGTGTTTTATTTCAAATAAATTATTTTTTTCTGGGTGTAGTGTGTTTTTTCTTTTTAACACTTTGTAGGTTAGTAATGGGGGTGTCATATAGACGGCCATCATTACTAACCTGGGCTTCATGGCAGCTGGCGCTGACATGAACCCCACCACTATTACCCCCTGCCACCGCACCAGGGCAGCGTGGAAGAGCGAGGCTAAGTGCCAGAATTGGCGCATCCTATGGATGCGCCATTTCTGGGGCGGCTGACGGCTGGTGTTTCTAGCCTGGGAGGGGGCCAATATTCATGGCACCCTTCCTGAGCTATTAATATCAGCCCCCAGCTGTCTGCCTAGCCTTTGCTAGCTATTAAAATAGAGGGGACCCCACGTCATTTTTTTTTGGGGGGTCCCCCATTTTAATAGCTAGTAAAGGCTAGGTATTCAGCTGGGGGCTGATATTAGTAGCCTGGGAAGCTCCGTGGGTTTTACCCCCTTCCCAGGCTTCAAACATCTGCCCCAGCCGTCTGCTTAACCTCCGCTAGAGACTAAAATTATGGGGGATCCCACGCCATTTTTTTTTTAAATAAATCCTTTATTTTAACACTAAATGACATTTGAGGACTTAATAAAGATGCAGTCCCTAAATTATTATTTATTTTTTAATAAATTTTTCCCAAAACTTTTGACGTGGGCTTCGCCATATTTTTGTATGCCAGCCAGGTACAGCATCCAGCTTCTATGAACGCGCCATTTTCCGGGGCGGCCGCGGACTGCAATTTTCAGCGGGGGGGGGGAGGGCAAAAAGCTTGGGCCTCCCTGCGCTGCAGATTCCATCCCCCAGCTGCCTAGTTGTACCTGGCTGGACACAAAAATAGGGAGAAGCTCCACGTTTTTTTTTTTTTAATTATTTCATGAAATTCATGGAATAATTAAGAAAAAAAGGGCTTCCCTATATTGTTGTGTCCGGCTAGGTACAAATAGGCAGCTGGTGGTTGGGGGCAGCCCGTTCCTGCCTGCTGTACCTGGCTGGACACAAATATAGTGTGAAGCCCCACGTCAATTTTTTTTTAATTATTTCAGGAAATTCATGAAATAATTAAAAAAAAATTATGTGGGGCTTCGCCCTATAATTCTGTCCAGCCAGGTACAGCAGGCAGGAACGGGCTGCCCCCAACCACCAGCTGCCTATTTGTACCTAGCCGGACACAACAATATAGGGAAGCCCTTTTTTTCTTAATTATTCCATGAATTTCATGAAATAATTAAAAAAAAAAATGTGTGGCGCTTCGCCCTATTTTTGTGTCCAGCCAGGTACAACTAGGCAGCTGGGGGCTGGAATCTGCAGCGCAGGGAGACCCAAGCTTTCTGGGTCCCACCCGCTGCAAATTGCAGTCCGCAGCCGCCCCGGAAAATGGCGCGTTCATAGAAGCGCCATCTTCTGGCGCTGTACCCAACTCATCCAGGGCCCTGGTGCGGTGGCTCACTGGGTAATAAAGGGGTTAAGGCCAGCTTGGCATTATCAGCTGGCCCTAAGCCCGAAATTCATGGGGTCACGCCAATATTAGACATGACCGCCATGAATTTCTAGTAAAGTATTTAAAAAAAACACAAACACCCAGAAAAAAGTCCTTTAATTGAAATAAAGACACAATTCTTTATTGTTCTAAATTAAACCATACTTACCGCCACACCCATTCCAGCTGAAGCCAACGATCTCCTGCAATAAAAGTAAAATAATAAAGCAACCTCATCCTTACCTTTCCATGGTTCCCAGGACAGCTTCAGCTCTGCTACATCGAGATGACAGGCTGGACCGCAGCAGAACGCTGCCATCCAGCCTGTCATCCCGCGGACACTGAGAAGCGCAGGCATGCTTGCGCTCCTCAGTGTCTTTCTGTGACGTCATCCAGATGAGCCGAGGTCATGTCCAATGAACTCAGCTCACCTCATGCACGTCACTGACAGCGTGGGAAAATTCTCCTGCACTCAGCGCTTCAGCGTGAGAATTCTCCCACGCTGTCAGTGACGTGCATGAGGTGCGCCGAGTTCATGGGACATGACCTCACCTCATGCACGTCACTGACAGCGTGGGAAAATTCTCACGCTGAAGCGCTGAGTGCAGGAGAATTCTCCCACGCTGTCAGTGACGTACATGAGGTGAGCCGAGTTCATTGTCGGCTCATCTGGATGCCGTCACAGCCAGACACTGAGGAGTGGAAGTATGCCTGCGCTTCTCAGTGTCTGCGGGATGACAGGCTGGATGGCAGCGTTCTGCTGCGGTCCAGCCTGTCATCTCGATGTAGCAGAGCTGGAGCCGTCGTGGGAGCCATGGAAAGGTAAGGATGAGGTTGCTTTATTATTTTTCTTTTATTGCAGGAGATCGTTGGCTTCAGCTGGAATGGGCGTGATGGTAAGTATGGTTTAATTTAGAACAATAAAGAATTGTGTGTTTATTTCAATTAAAGGACTTTTTTCTGGGTGTTTGTGTTTTTTTTAAATACTTTACTAGAAATTCATGGTGGTCATGTCTAATATTGGCGTGACCCCATGAATTTCGGGCTTAGGGCCAGCTGATAATGCCAAGCTGGCCTTAACCCCTTTATTACCCAGTGAGCCACCGCATCAGGGCCCTGGATGAGTTGGGTACAGCGCCAGAAGATGGCGCTTCTATGAACGCGCCATTTTCCGGGGCGGCTGCGGACTGCAATTTGCAGCGGGTGGGGCCCAGAAAGCTTGGGCCTCCCTGCGCTGCAGATTCCAGCCCCCAGCTGCCTAGTTGTACCTGGCTGGACACAAAAATAGGGCGAAGCTCCACGTTTTTTTTTTTTTAAATTCATGAAATTCATGGAATAATTCAGAAAAAAAGGGCTTCCCTATATTGTTGTGTCCGGCTAGGTACAAATAGGCTGCTGGTGGTTGGGGGCAGCCCGTTCCTGCCTGCTGTACCTGACTGGACACAAATATAGGGCGAAGCCCCACATCAATTTTTTTAAATTATTTCATGAATTTCCTGAAATGATTTAAAAAAAATTGACGTGGGGCTTCGCACTATATTTGTGTCCAGCCAGGTACAGCAGGCAGGAACGGGCTGCCCCCAACCACCAGCTGCCTATTTGTACCTGGTTGGACACAACAATATAGGGAAGCCCTTTTTTTCTTAATTATTTCATGAATTTCATGAAATAATTAAAAAAAAAAAATACGTGAAGCTTCTCCCTATTTTTGTGTCCAGCCAGGTACAACTAGGCAGCTGGGGGATGGAATCTGCAGCGCAGGGAGGCCCAAGCTTTCTGCCCCCCCCCCTCCCCCCGCTGAAAATTGCAGTGCGCAGCCACCCCGGAAAATGGCGCGTTCATAGAAGCTGGATGCTGTACCTGGCTGGCATACAAAAATATGGCGAAGCCCACGTCAAAAGTTTTGGGAAAAATTAATTAAAAAATAAATAATAATTTAGGGACTGCATCTTTATTAACTCCTCAAATGTCATTTAGTGTTAAAATAAAGGACTTATTTTAAAAAAAATTGACGTGGGGCTTCGCCCTATATTTGTGTCCAGCCAGGTACAGCAGGCAGGAACAGGCTGCCCCCAACCACCAGCTGCCTATTTGTACCTGGCCGGACACAACAATATAGGGAAGCCCTTTTTTAAAAAAATTATTTCATGAAATAATTAAAAAAAAATTGACGTGGGGCTTCGCACTATATTTGTGTCCAGCCAGGTACAGCAGGCAGGAATGGGCTGCCCCCAACCACCAGCTGCCTATTTGTACCTGGTTGGACACAACAATATAGGGAAGCCCTTTTTTTCTTAATTATTCCATGAATTTCATGAAATAATTTTAAAAAAAAATGCGTGGGGCTTCGCCCTATTTTTGTGCCCAGCCAGATACAACTAGGCAGCTGGGGGCTGGAATCCGCAGCGCAGGGAGACCCAAGCTTTCTGGGCCACCCCCGCTGCAAATTGCAGTCCGCAGCCGCCCCAGAAAATGGCGCGTTCATAGAAGCGCCATCTTCTGGCGCTGTACCCAACTCATCCAGGGCCCTGGTGCGGTGGCTCACTGGGTAATAAAGGGGTTAAGGCCAGCTTGGCATTATCAGCTGGCCCTAAGCCCAAAATTCATGGGGTCACGCCAATATTAGACATGACCACCATGAATTTCTAGTAAAGTATTTAAAAAAACACAACACCCAGAAAAAAGTCCTTTAATTGAAATAAAGACACAATTCTTTATTGTTCTAAATTAAACCATACTTACCACCACGCCCATTCCAGCTGAAGCCAACGATCTCCTGCAATAAAAGTAAAATAATAAAGCAACCTCATCCTTACCTTTCCATGGCTCCCACGACAGCTTCAGCTCTGCTACATCGAGATGACAGGCTGGACCGCAGCAGAACGCTGCCATCCATCCTGTCATCCCGCAGACACTGAGAAGCGCAGGCATACTTCCACTCCTCAGTGTCTGGCTGTGACGGCATCCAGATGAGCCGAGGTCATGTCCAATGAACTCCGCTCACTTCATGTACGTCACTGACAGCGTGGGAAAATTCTCCTGCACTCAGCACTTCAGCGTGAGAATTTTCCCACGCTGTCAGTGACGTGCATGAGGTGAGCTGAGTTCATTGGACATGACCTCACCTCATGTATGTCACTGACAGCGTGGGAGAATTCTCACGCTGAAGCGCTGAGTGCAGGAGAATTTTCCCACGCTGTCAGTGACGTGCATGAGGTGAGCTGAGTTCATTGGACATGAACTCGGCTCATCTGGATGACGTCACAGAGAGACACTGAGGAGCGCAAGCATGCCTGCGCTTCTCAGTGTCTGCGGGATGACAGGCTGGATGGCAGCTTTCTGCTGCGGTCCAGCCTGTCATCTCGATGTAGCAGAGCTGGAGCTGTCCTGGGAACCATCGAAAGGTAAGGATGAGGTTGCTTTATTATTTTTCTTTTATTGCAGGAGATCGTTGGCTTCAGCTGGAATGGGCGTGATGGTAAGTATGGTTTAATTTAGAACAATAAAGAATTGTGTCTTTATTTCAATTAAAGGACTTTACTCTGGGTGTTTGTGTTTTCTTTTAACTTTGACTATGGGGTTAGTAATGGGGGTGTCTTATAGACGCCTCTCCATTACTAACCTGGGCTTGATGTCAGCTGGCATTATAAGCTGACATCAACCCCAACCCTATTACCCCCTGCCACCGCACCAGGGCAGCGTGGAAGAGCGAGGCTAAGTGCCAGAATTGGCGCATCCTATGGATGCGCCATTTCTGGGGCGGCTGACGGCTGGTGTTTCTAGCCTGGGAGGGGGCCAATATTCATGGCACCCTTCCTGGGCTATTAATATCAGCCCCCAGCTGTCTGCCTAGCCTGTGCTAGCTATTAAATTAGGGGGGACCCCACGTCATTTTTTTGGGGGGGTCCCCCATTTTAATAGCTAGTAAAGGCTAGGTATTCAGCTGGGGGCTGATATTAGTAGCCTGGGAAGCTCCGTGGGTATTACCCCCTTCCCAGGCTTCAAACATTTGCCCCAGCTGTCTGCTTAACCTCCGCTAGAGCCTAAAATTAAGGGGAACCCCACGCCAATTTTTTTTTAAATAAATCCTTTATTTTAACACTAAATGACAAGTACAGTAATCAACACTGTCACTGTACTTCATATATATGTGACTGACATGTTTCTATCTATCTAATCTATGTGTGATTCTCTATTCCTTCTATTCTAAATTGTCGGGTACAGATGCTGAATTGCCGGCCGGCTTTCTTAAAGAGACGGTGCATGAAAACACTATTATTTTTTTAAATAAATCCTTTACACTAAATGACAAGTTCTGTAAGCAACACTGTCACTGTACTTGTTATATATGTGACTGACATGTTTCTATCTATCTAATCTATGTGTGAAGCTCTATTCTGTCTGTTATAAATTGTCGGGTACAGATGCTGAATTGCCGGCCGGCTTTTTTAAAGAGACGGTGCACGAAAACACTAATATTTTTTTTAATAAATCCTTTACACTAAATGACAAGTACAGTAAGCAACACTGTCACTGTACTTCATATATATGTGACTGACATGTTTCTATCTATCTAATCTATGTGTGAAGCTCTATTCTTTCTGTTGTAAATTGTCGGGTACCGGTGAATGCCGCTGATGAATTGCCGGCTTTTCATGTCATTCTACATTATTCTTAGTTGTTTTACTTCATGTAGAATTAACCTACAAGGAAAGAAAGGGTTTATTTTCATTCCGATATTTGTGTCCCATTGACTTGCATTGGTTTCCGGTATCGGAATCGGCGATATCCGATACTTTTTGGGTATCGGCCCGATCCAATCCGATACGATATTTCCTGATATCGGAAGGTATCGCTCAACACTAATCGCCAATGTTAAGTATTTTTGTTGCAAAGTGAAAATCTACCAGAAACATTTTTGATTGAAAAACACGTGTCAGTCTTTGAATGGTGGCAGTAGCTAAGATAAAGATGCATTCCCATACCGGGAGTCGAACCCAGGCCACCTGGGTGAGAGCCAGGAATCCTAACCGCTAGACCATATGGGAAAATATGCACTAATGTCTCAGTGACATTATGAAAAAAAAAAGTTTTCTGCTATGCACAATAAACTTCTGCAGATCTGCAGGTACAGCTTGCCTCGTTAGCGCAGTAGGTAGCGCGTCAGTCTAATAATCTGAAGGTCGTGAGTTCGAGCCTCACACGGGGCACTGTTCCCTCCTTTTCTCGAGAGATTTTGTCACCAACTTAGAACTTTTCCATTCAATTCTACAACTTTTTCCATTAGAAAGGAAATGGGAATCCAAATAACTTACCGGACCCATGAGTTGTTGAGTCCCTTGACACTTTAGTGTAAAAAGGGGTGGTTGAGAATGAGTTGAGCTACGAATCCAAATTGAATCTTGTGTGAAGGGTCAGAATGAAGTGCCAAAACGCGGGCGTTCAGCATTTTTGCCTGAAAAAAACAAATCCTACTTGAAATACGTTTGACTAAAAAACACGCGTCAGTTTTTGAATGTTGGCAGCGGTGCAGAAAAGGATGCGTTCCCATACCAGTAGTCGAACCCGGGCCGCTTGGGTGAAAACCAGGAATCCTAACCGCTAGACCATATGGGAGAAGATGTACTGCCAGCTCACTTACAATATGAAAAAAAAGAGGTGTACTGCTTTGCACAAGCAACTTCCGCAGATTATTACGTGCATTTTGCCTCGTTAGCGCAGCAGGTAGCGCGTCAGTCTCGTAATCTGAAGGTCATGAGTTCGATTCTCACATGGGGCACTGGTACCGTGTTTCCTTAACTGATTTTGCCACCATCTTGGCTAGAGAGTCACAGCTCTTTTCCATTCAGTAGCAAAACATCACCAATTGATGGAAGGGGAGCTCCAATGACAAACAGGGATAAAGGCTTGTTGAGTCCCTTAACACCCAGGAATTAAAAGTGAGAGATATGAATGGTTTGAGATATGACATCAAATAAGCTTTTGTGCAAATAAATATCCAAAAAACCTGGTGGTCTGCATTTTTGGCTGCAAAGAGCAGTTCCAACCTAAACTGATTCTGTCTGCAAGGCACGTGTTGGCTTTGGAATGTGGACACTAGTCCCCAAAAAAAAGTCTCTCCCATAGCAGGAATCGAACCAGTCAACCAGGAATACTAACTAAGTCTTTCTCCACATGGTGTAAGCAGTACAGTAAACAGCAAGACAGGTGTAAAAAAAAAAAAAAAAAAAAAAAAAGAGTGTTTTGCTTTGAATACAAAACATCAACATTACAAGAGCTGAAACACGCTACATGGTCAAGGTTTTTGGCACGTCAGTTGAATAATTTGAAGATCATGAGTTTTTTGCTCACACGTGGCATCCTCCTTTTCTCAAGAGATTTTGTCACTAACTCTGAACTTTCCAATTCAGTTCTAAACTGTTTCCGATTAGAAAGAACATGGGAGCCCTAATGACAGACAGGACACATGGCTTGTTGAGTCCCTTGACACTTTTGTGTAAAACTGTGTAGTTGAAAAAGGCTTAAGCTATGAAACAAAAGGAAATCTTTTGCAAAAGTCATAATGCATCGCCAATGTTAAGTATTTTTGTTGCAAAGTGAAAATCTACCAGAAACATTTTTGATTGAAAAACACGTGTCAGTCTTTGAATGGTGGCAGTAGCTAAGATAAAGATGCATTCCCATACCGGGAGTCGAACCCAGGCCACCTGGGTGAGAGCCAGGAATCCTAACCGCTAGACCATATGGGAAAATATGCACTAATGTCTCAGTGACATTATGAAAAAAAAAAGTTTTCTGCTATGCACAATAAACTTCTGCAGATCTGCAGGTACAGCTTGCCTCGTTAGCGCAGTAGGTAGCGCGTCAGTCTAATAATCTGAAGGTCGTGAGTTCGAGCCTCACACGGGGCACTGTTCCCTCCTTTTCTCGAGAGATTTTGTCACCAACTTAGAACTTTTCCATTCAATTCTACAACTTTTTCCATTAGAAAGGAAATGGGAATCCAAATAACTTACCGGACCCATGAGTTGTTGAGTCCCTTGACACTTTAGTGTAAAAAGGGGTGGTTGAGAATGAGTTGAGCTACGAATCCAAATTGAATCTTGTGTGAAGGGTCAGAATGAAGTGCCAAAACGCGGGCGTTCAGCATTTTTGCCTGAAAAAAACAAATCCTACTTGAAATACGTTTGACTAAAAAACACGCGTCAGTTTTTGAATGTTGGCAGCGGTGCAGAAAAGGATGCGTTCCCATACCAGTAGTCGAACCCGGGCCGCCTGGGTGAAAACCAGGAATCCTAACCGCTAGACCATATGGGAGAAGATGTCCTGCCAGCTCACTTACAATATGAAAAAAAAGAGGTGTACTGCTTTGCACAAGCAACTTCCGCAGATTATTACGTGCATTTTGCCTCGTTAGCGCAGCAGGTAGCGCGTCAGTCTCGTAATCTGAAGGTCATGAGTTCGATTCTCACATGGGGCACTGGTACCGTGTTTCCTTAACTGATTTTGCCACCATCTTGGCTAGAGAGTCACAGCTCTTTTCCATTCAGTAGCAAAACATCACCAATTGATGGAAGGGGAGCTCCAATGACAAACAGGGATAAAGGCTTGTTGAGTCCCTTAACACCCAGGAATTAAAAGTGAGAGATATGAATGGTTTGAGATATGACATCAAATAAGCTTTTGTGCAAATAAATATCCAAAAAACCTGGTGGTCTGCATTTTTGGCTGCAAAGAGCAGTTCCAACCTAAACTGATTCTGTCTGCAAGGCACGTGTTGGCTTTGGAATGTGGACACTAGTCCCCAAAAAAAAGTCTCTCCCATAGCAGGAATCGAACCAGTCAACCAGGAATACTAACTAAGTCTTTCTCCACATGGTGTAAGCAGTACAGTAAACAGCAAGACAGGTGTAAAAAAAAAAAAAAAAAAAAAAAAAGAGTGTTTTGCTTTGAATACAAAACATCAACATTACAAGAGCTGAAACACGCTACATGGTCAAGGTTTTTGGCACGTCAGATGAATAATTTGAAGATCATGAGTTTTTTGCTCACACGTGGCATCCTCCTTTTCTCAAGAGATTTTGTCACTAACTCTGAACTTTCCAATTCAGTTCTAAACTGTTTCCGATTAGAAAGAACATGGGAGCCCTAATGACAGACAGGACACATGGCTTGTTGAGTCCCTTGACACTTTTGTGTAAAACTGTGTAGTTGAAAAAGGCTTAAGCTATGAAACAAAAGGAAATCTTTTGCAAAAGTCATAATGCATCGCCAATGTTAAGTATTTTTGTTGCAAAGTGAAAATCTACCAGAAACATTTTTGATTGAAAAACACGTGTCAGTCTTTGAATGGTGGCAGTAGCTAAGATAAAGATGCATTCCCATACCGGGAGTCGAACCCAGGCCACCTGGGTGAGAGCCAGGAATCCTAACCGCTAGACCATATGGGAAAATATGCACTAATGTCTCAGTGACATTATGAAAAAAAAAAGTTTTCTGCTATGCACAATAAACTTCTGCAGATCTGCAGGTACAGCTTGCCTCGTTAGCGCAGTAGGTAGCGCGTCAGTCTAATAATCTGAAGGTCGTGAGTTCGAGCCTCACACGGGGCACTGTTCCCTCCTTTTCTCGAGAGATTTTGTCACCAACTTAGAACTTTTCCATTCAATTCTACAACTTTTTCCATTAGAAAGGAAATGGGAATCCAAATAACTTACCGGACCCATGAGTTGTTGAGTCCCTTGACACTTTAGTGTAAAAAGGGGTGGTTGAGAATGAGTTGAGCTACGAATCCAAATTGAATCTTGTGTGAAGGGTCAGAATGAAGTGCCAAAACGCGGGCGTTCAGCATTTTTGCCTGAAAAAAACAAATCCTACTTGAAATACGTTTGACTAAAAAACACGCGTCAGTTTTTGAATGTTGGCAGCGGTGCAGAAAAGGATGCGTTCCCATACCAGTAGTCGAACCCGGGCCGCCTGGGTGAAAACCAGGAATCCTAACCGCTAGACCATATGGGAGAAGATGTACTGCCAGCTCACTTACAATATGAAAAAAAAGAGGTGTACTGCTTTGCACAAGCAACTTCCGCAGATTATTACGTGCATTTTGCCTCGTTAGCGCAGCAGGTAGCGCGTCAGTCTCGTAATCTGAAGGTCATGAGTTCGATTCTCACATGGGGCACTGGTACCGTGTTTCCTTAACTGATTTTGCCACCATCTTGGCTAGAGAGTCACAGCTCTTTTCCATTCAGTAGCAAAACATCACCAATTGATGGAAGGGGAGCTCCAATGACAAACAGGGATAAAGGCTTGTTGAGTCCCTTAACACCCAGGAATTAAAAGTGAGAGATATGAATGGTTTGAGATATGACATCAAATAAGCTTTTGTGCAAATAAATATCCAAAAAACCTGGTGGTCTGCATTTTTGGCTGCAAAGAGCAGTTCCAACCTAAACTGATTCTGTCTGCAAGGCACGTGTTGGCTTTGGAATGTGGACACTAGTCCCCAAAAAAAAGTCTCTCCCATAGCAGGAATCGAACCAGTCAACCAGGAATACTAACTAAGTCTTTCTCCACATGTTGTAAGCAGTACAGTAAACAGCAAGACAGGTGTAAAAAAAAAAAAAAAAAAAAAAAAAGAGTGTTTTGCTTTGAATACAAAACATCAACATTACAAGAGCTGAAACACGCTACATGGTCAAGGTTTTTGGCACGTCAGTTGAATAATTTGAAGATCATGAGTTTTTTGCTCACACGTGGCATCCTCCTTTTCTCAAGAGATTTTGTCACTAACTCTGAACTTTCCAATTCAGTTCTAAACTGTTTCCGATTAGAAAGAACATGGGAGCCCTAATGACAGACAGGACACATGGCTTGTTGAGTCCCTTGACACTTTTGTGTAAAACTGTGTAGTTGAAAAAGGCTTAAGCTATGAAACAAAAGGAAATCTTTTGCAAAAGTCATAATGCATCGCCAATGTTAAGTATTTTTGTTGCAAAGTGAAAATCTACCAGAAACATTTTTGATTGAAAAACACGTGTCAGTCTTTGAATGGTGGCAGTAGCTAAGATAAAGATGCATTCCCATACCGGGAGTCGAACCCAGGCCACCTGGGTGAGAGCCAGGAATCCTAACCGCTAGACCATATGGGAAAATATGCACTAATGTCTCAGTGACATTATGAAAAAAAAAAGTTTTCTGCTATGCACAATAAACTTCTGCAGATCTGCAGGTACAGCTTGCCTCGTTAGCGCAGTAGGTAGCGCGTCAGTCTAATAATCTGAAGGTCGTGAGTTCGAGCCTCACACGGGGCACTGTTCCCTCCTTTTCTCGAGAGATTTTGTCACCAACTTAGAACTTTTCCATTCAATTCTACAACTTTTTCCATTAGAAAGGAAATGGGAATCCAAATAACTTACCGGACCCATGAGTTGTTGAGTCCCTTGACACTTTAGTGTAAAAAGGGGTGGTTGAGAATGAGTTGAGCTACGAATCCAAATTGAATCTTGTGTGAAGGGTCAGAATGAAGTGCCAAAACGCGGGCGTTCAGCATTTTTGCCTGAAAAAAACAAATCCTACTTGAAATACGTTTGACTAAAAAACACGCGTCAGTTTTTGAATGTTGGCAGCGGTGCAGAAAAGGATGCGTTCCCATACCAGTAGTCGAACCCGGGCCGCCTGGGTGAAAACCAGGAATCCTAACCGCTAGACCATATGGGAGAAGATGTACTGCCAGCTCACTTACAATATGAAAAAAAAGAGGTGTACTGCTTTGCACAAGCAACTTCCGCAGATTATTACGTGCATTTTGCCTCGTTAGCGCAGCAGGTAGCGCGTCAGTCTCGTAATCTGAAGGTCATGAGTTCGATTCTCACATGGGGCACTGGTACCGTGTTTCCTTAACTGATTTTGCCACCATCTTGGCTAGAGAGTCACAGCTCTTTTCCATTCAGTAGCAAAACATCACCAATTGATGGAAGGGGAGCTCCAATGACAAACAGGGATAAAGGCTTGTTGAGTCCCTTAACACCCAGGAATTAAAAGTGAGAGATATGAATGGTTTGAGATATGACATCAAATAAGCTTTTGTGCAAATAAATATCCAAAAAACCTGGTGGTCTGCATTTTTGGCTGCAAAGAGCAGTTCCAACCTAAACTGATTCTGTCTGCAAGGCACGTGTTGGCTTTGGAATGTGGACACTAGTCCCCAAAAAAAAGTCTCTCCCATAGCAGGAATCGAACCAGTCAACCAGGAATACTAACTAAGTCTTTCTCCACATGGTGTAAGCAGTACAGTAAACAGCAAGACAGGTGTAAAAAAAAAAAAAAAAAAAAAAAAAGAGTGTTTTGCTTTGAATACAAAACATCAACATTACAAGAGCTGAAACACGCTACATGGTCAAGGTTTTTGGCACGTCAGATGAATAATTTGAAGATCATGAGTTTTTTGCTCACACGTGGCATCCTCCTTTTCTCAAGAGATTTTGTCACTAACTCTGAACTTTCCAATTCAGTTCTAAACTGTTTCCGATTAGAAAGAACATGGGAGCCCTAATGACAGACAGGACACATGGCTTGTTGAGTCCCTTGACACTTTTGTGTAAAACTGTGTAGTTGAAAAAGGCTTAAGCTATGAAACAAAAGGAAATCTTTTGCAAAAGTCATAATGCATCGCCAATGTTAAGTATTTTTGTTGCAAAGTGAAAATCTACCAGAAACATTTTTGATTGAAAAACACGTGTCAGTCTTTGAATGGTGGCAGTAGCTAAGATAAAGATGCATTCCCATACCGGGAGTCGAACCCAGGCCACCTGGGTGAGAGCCAGGAATCCTAACCGCTAGACCATATGGGAAAATATGCACTAATGTCTCAGTGACATTATGAAAAAAAAAAGTTTTCTGCTATGCACAATAAACTTCTGCAGATCTGCAGGTACAGCTTGCCTCGTTAGCGCAGTAGGTAGCGCGTCAGTCTAATAATCTGAAGGTCGTGAGTTCGAGCCTCACACGGGGCACTGTTCCCTCCTTTTCTCGAGAGATTTTGTCACCAACTTAGAACTTTTCCATTCAATTCTACAACTTTTTCCATTAGAAAGGAAATGGGAATCCAAATAACTTACCGGACCCATGAGTTGTTGAGTCCCTTGACACTTTAGTGTAAAAAGGGGTGGTTAAGAATGAGTTGAGCTACGAATCCAAATTGAATCTTGTGTGAAGGGTCAGAATAAAGTGCCAAAACGCGGGCGTTCAGCATTTTTGCCTGAAAAAAACAAATCCTACTTGAAATACGTTTGACTAAAAAACACGCGTCAGTTTTTGAATGTTGGCAGCGGTGCAGAAAAGGATGCGTTCCCATACCAGTAGTCGAACCCGGGCCGCCTGGGTGAAAACCAGGAATCCTAACCGCTAGACCATATGGGAGAAGATGTCCTGCCAGCTCACTTACAATATGAAAAAAAAGAGGTGTACTGCTTTGCACAAGCAACTTCCGCAGATTATTACGTGCATTTTGCCTCGTTAGCGCAGCAGGTAGCGCGTCAGTCTCGTAATCTGAAGGTCATGAGTTCGATTCTCACATGGGGCACTGGTACCGTGTTTCCTTAACTGATTTTGCCACCATCTTGGCTAGAGAGTCACAGCTCTTTTCCATTCAGTAGCAAAACATCACCAATTGATGGAAGGGGAGCTCCAATGACAAACAGGGATAAAGGCTTGTTGAGTCCCTTAACACCCAGGAATTAAAAGTGAGAGATATGAATGGTTTGAGATATGACATCAAATAAGCTTTTGTGCAAATAAATATCCAAAAAACCTGGTGGTCTGCATTTTTGGCTGCAAAGAGCAGTTCCAACCTAAACTGATTCTGTCTGCAAGGCACGTGTTGGCTTTGGAATGTGGACACTAGTCCCCAAAAAAAAGTCTCTCCCATAGCAGGAATCGAACCAGTCAACCAGGAATACTAACTAAGTCTTTCTCCACATGGTGTAAGCAGTACAGTAAACAGCAAGACAGGTGTAAAAAAAAAAAAAAAAAAAAAAAAAGAGTGTTTTGCTTTGAATACAAAACATCAACATTACAAGAGCTGAAACACGCTACATGGTCAAGGTTTTTGGCACGTCAGATGAATAATTTGAAGATCATGAGTTTTTTGCTCACACGTGGCATCCTCCTTTTCTCAAGAGATTTTGTCACTAACTCTGAACTTTCCAATTCAGTTCTAAACTGTTTCCGATTAGAAAGAACATGGGAGCCCTAATGACAGACAGGACACATGGCTTGTTGAGTCCCTTGACACTTTTGTGTAAAACTGTGTAGTTGAAAAAGGCTTAAGCTATGAAACAAAAGGAAATCTTTTGCAAAAGTCATAATGCATCGCCAATGTTAAGTATTTTTGTTGCAAAGTGAAAATCTACCAGAAACATTTTTGATTGAAAAACACGTGTCAGTCTTTGAATGGTGGCAGTAGCTAAGATAAAGATGCATTCCCATACCGGGAGTCGAACCCAGGCCACCTGGGTGAGAGCCAGGAATCCTAACCGCTAGACCATATGGGAAAATATGCACTAATGTCTCAGTGACATTATGAAAAAAAAAAGTTTTCTGCTATGCACAATAAACTTCTGCAGATCTGCAGGTACAGCTTGCCTCGTTAGCGCAGTAGGTAGCGCGTCAGTCTAATAATCTGAAGGTCGTGAGTTCGAGCCTCACACGGGGCACTGTTCCCTCCTTTTCTCGAGAGATTTTGTCACCAACTTAGAACTTTTCCATTCAATTCTACAACTTTTTCCATTAGAAAGGAAATGGGAATCCAAATAACTTACCGGACCCATGAGTTGTTGAGTCCCTTGACACTTTAGTGTAAAAAGGGGTGGTTAAGAATGAGTTGAGCTACGAATCCAAATTGAATCTTGTGTGAAGGGTCAGAATAAAGTGCCAAAACGCGGGCGTTCAGCATTTTTGCCTGAAAAAAACAAATCCTACTTGAAATACGTTTGACTAAAAAACACGCGTCAGTTTTTGAATGTTGGCAGCGGTGCAGAAAAGGATGCGTTCCCATACCAGTAGTCGAACCCGGGCCGCCTGGGTGAAAACCAGGAATCCTAACCGCTAGACCATATGGGAGAAGATGTCCTGCCAGCTCACTTACAATATGAAAAAAAAGAGGTGTACTGCTTTGCACAAGCAACTTCCGCAGATTATTACGTGCATTTTGCCTCGTTAGCGCAGCAGGTAGCGCGTCAGTCTCGTAATCTGAAGGTCATGAGTTCGATTCTCACATGGGGCACTGGTACCGTGTTTCCTTAACTGATTTTGCCACCATCTTGGCTAGAGAGTCACAGCTCTTTTCCATTCAGTAGCAAAACATCACCAATTGATGGAAGGGGAGCTCCAATGACAAACAGGGATAAAGGCTTGTTGAGTCCCTTAACACCCAGGAATTAAAAGTGAGAGATATGAATGGTTTGAGATATGACATCAAATAAGCTTTTGTGCAAATAAATATCCAAAAAACCTGGTGGTCTGCATTTTTGGCTGCAAAGAGCAGTTCCAACCTAAACTGATTCTGTCTGCAAGGCACGTGTTGGCTTTGGAATGTGGACACTAGTCCCCAAAAAAAAGTCTCTCCCATAGCAGGAATCGAACCAGTCAACCAGGAATACTAACTAAGTCTTTCTCCACATGGTGTAAGCAGTACAGTAAACAGCAAGACAGGTGTAAAAAAAAAAAAAAAAAAAAAAAAAGAGTGTTTTGCTTTGAATACAAAACATCAACATTACAAGAGCTGAAACACGCTACATGGTCAAGGTTTTTGGCACGTCAGTTGAATAATTTGAAGATCATGAGTTTTTTGCTCACACGTGGCATCCTCCTTTTCTCAAGAGATTTTGTCACTAACTCTGAACTTTCCAATTCAG
>NW_027362771.1:571632034-571687034 GCF_046119375.1 Phyllobates terribilis | reverse complement strand
TTGGCACGTCAGATGAATAATTTGAAGATCATGAGTTTTTTGCTCACACGTGGCATCCTCCTTTTCTCAAGAGATTTTGTCACTAACTCTGAACTTTCCAATTCAGTTCTAAACTGTTTCCGATTAGAAAGAACATGGGAGCCCTAATGACAGACAGGACACATGGCTTGTTGAGTCCCTTGACACTTTTGTGTAAAACTGTGTAGTTGAAAAAGGCTTAAGCTATGAAACAAAAGGAAATCTTTTGCAAAAGTCATAATGCATCGCCAATGTTAAGTATTTTTGTTGCAAAGTGAAAATCTACCAGAAACATTTTTGATTGAAAAACACGTGTCAGTCTTTGAATGGTGGCAGTAGCTAAGATAAAGATGCATTCCCATACCGGGAGTCGAACCCAGGCCACCTGGGTGAGAGCCAGGAATCCTAACCGCTAGACCATATGGGAAAATATGCACTAATGTCTCAGTGACATTATGAAAAAAAAAAGTTTTCTGCTATGCACAATAAACTTCTGCAGATCTGCAGGTACAGCTTGCCTCGTTAGCGCAGTAGGTAGCGCGTCAGTCTAATAATCTGAAGGTCGTGAGTTCGAGCCTCACACGGGGCACTGTTCCCTCCTTTTCTCGAGAGATTTTGTCACCAACTTAGAACTTTTCCATTCAATTCTACAACTTTTTCCATTAGAAAGGAAATGGGAATCCAAATAACTTACCGGACCCATGAGTTGTTGAGTCCCTTGACACTTTAGTGTAAAAAGGGGTGGTTGAGAATGAGTTGAGCTACGAATCCAAATTGAATCTTGTGTGAAGGGTCAGAATGAAGTGCCAAAACGCGGGCGTTCAGCATTTTTGCCTGAAAAAAACAAATCCTACTTGAAATACGTTTGACTAAAAAACACGCGTCAGTTTTTGAATGTTGGCAGCGGTGCAGAAAAGGATGCGTTCCCATACCAGTAGTCGAACCCGGGCCGCCTGGGTGAAAACCAGGAATCCTAACCGCTAGACCATATGGGAGAAGATGTACTGCCAGCTCACTTACAATATGAAAAAAAAGAGGTGTACTGCTTTGCACAAGCAACTTCCGCAGATTATTACGTGCATTTTGCCTCGTTAGCGCAGCAGGTAGCGCGTCAGTCTCGTAATCTGAAGGTCATGAGTTCGATTCTCACATGGGGCACTGGTACCGTGTTTCCTTAACTGATTTTGCCACCATCTTGGCTAGAGAGTCACAGCTCTTTTCCATTCAGTAGCAAAACATCACCAATTGATGGAAGGGGAGCTCCAATGACAAACAGGGATAAAGGCTTGTTGAGTCCCTTAACACCCAGGAATTAAAAGTGAGAGATATGAATGGTTTGAGATATGACATCAAATAAGCTTTTGTGCAAATAAATATCCAAAAAACCTGGTGGTCTGCATTTTTGGCTGCAAAGAGCAGTTCCAACCTAAACTGATTCTGTCTGCAAGGCACGTGTTGGCTTTGGAATGTGGACACTAGTCCCCAAAAAAAAGTCTCTCCCATAGCAGGAATCGAACCAGTCAACCAGGAATACTAACTAAGTCTTTCTCCACATGGTGTAAGCAGTACAGTAAACAGCAAGACAGGTGTAAAAAAAAAAAAAAAAAGAGTGTTTTGCTTTGAATACAAAACATCAACATTACAAGAGCTGAAACACGCTACATGGTCAAGGTTTTTGGCACGTCAGTTGAATAATTTGAAGATCATGAGTTTTTTGCTCACACGTGGCATCCTCCTTTTCTCAAGAGATTTTGTCACTAACTCTGAACTTTCCAATTCAGTTCTAAACTGTTTCCGATTAGAAAGAACATGGGAGCCCTAATGACAGACAGGACACATGGCTTGTTGAGTCCCTTGACACTTTTGTGTAAAACTGTGTAGTTGAAAAAGGCTTAAGCTATGAAACAAAAGGAAATCTTTTGCAAAAGTCATAATGCATCGCCAATGTTAAGTATTTTTGTTGCAAAGTGAAAATCTACCAGAAACATTTTTGATTGAAAAACACGTGTCAGTCTTTAAATGGTGGCAGTAGCTAAGATAAAGATGCATTCCCATACCGGGAGTCGAACCCAGGCCACCTGGGTGAGAGCCAGGAATCCTAACCGCTAGACCATATGGGAAAATATGCACTAATGTCTCAGTGACATTATGAAAAAAAAAAGTTTTCTGCTATGCACAATAAACTTCTGCAGATCTGCAGGTACAGCTTGCCTCGTTAGCGCAGTAGGTAGCGCATCAGTCTCATAATCTGAAGGTCGTGAGTTCGAGCCTCACACGGGGCACTGTTCCCTCCCTTTCTCGAGAGATTTTGTCACCAACTTAGAACTTTTCCATTCAATTCTACAACTTTTTCCATTAGAAAGGAAATGGGAATCCAAATAACTTACCGGACCCATGAGTTGTTGAGTCCCTTGACACTTTAGTGTAAAAAGGGGTGGTTGAGAATGAGTTGAGCTACGAATCCAAATTGAATCTTGTGTGAAGGGTCAGAATGAAGTGCCAAAACGCGGGCGTTCAGCATTTTTGCCTGAAAAAAACAAATCCTACTTGAAATACGTTTGACTAAAAAACACGCGTCAGTTTTTGAATGTTGGCAGCGGTGCAGAAAAGGATGCGTTCCCATACCAGTAGTCGAACCCGGGCCGCCTGGGTGAAAACCAGGAATCCTAACCGCTAGACCATATGGGAGAAGATGTACTGCCAGCTCACTTACAATATGAAAAAAAAGAGGTGTACTGCTTTGCACAAGCAACTTCCGCAGATTATTACGTGCATTTTGCCTCGTTAGCGCAGCAGGTAGCGCGTCAGTCTCGTAATCTGAAGGTCATGAGTTCGATTCTCACATGGGGCACTGGTACCGTGTTTCCTTAACTGATTTTGCCACCATCTTGGCTAGAGAGTCACAGCTCTTTTCCATTCAGTAGCAAAACATCACCAATTGATGGAAGGGGAGCTCCAATGACAAACAGGGATAAAGGCTTGTTGAGTCCCTTAACACCCAGGAATTAAAAGTGAGAGATATGAATGGTTTGAGATATGACATCAAATAAGCTTTTGTGCAAATAAATATCCAAAAAACCTGGTGGTCTGCATTTTTGGCTGCAAAGAGCAGTTCCAACCTAAACTGATTCTGTCTGCAAGGCACGTGTTGGCTTTGGAATGTGGACACTAGTCCCCAAAAAAAAGTCTCTCCCATAGCAGGAATCGAACCAGTCAACCAGGAATACTAACTAAGTCTTTCTCCACATGGTGTAAGCAGTACAGTAAACAGCAAGACAGGTGTAAAAAAAAAAAAAAAAAGAGTGTTTTGCTTTGAATACAAAACATCAACATTACAAGAGCTGAAACACGCTACATGGTCAAGGTTTTTGGCACGTCAGTTGAATAATTTGAAGATCATGAGTTTTTTGCTCACACGTGGCATCCTCCTTTTCTCAAGAGATTTTGTCACTAACTCTGAACTTTCCAATTCAGTTCTAAACTGTTTCCGATTAGAAAGAACATGGGAGCCCTAATGACAGACAGGACACATGGCTTGTTGAGTCCCTTGACACTTTTGTGTAAAACTGTGTAGTTGAAAAAGGCTTAAGCTATGAAACAAAAGGAAATCTTTTGCAAAAGTCATAATGCATCGCCAATGTTAAGTATTTTTGTTGCAAAGTGAAAATCTACTAGAAACATTTTTGATTGAAAAACACGTGTCAGTCTTTGAATGGTGGCAGTAGCTAAGATAAAGATGCATTCCCATACCGGGAGTCGAACCCAGGCCACCTGGGTGAGAGCCAGGAATCCTAACCGCTAGACCATATGGGAAAATATGCACTAATGTCTCAGTGACATTATGAAAAAAAAAAGTTTTCTGCTATGCACAATAAACTTCTGCAGATCTGCAGGTACAGCTTGCCTCGTTAGCGCAGTAGGTAGCGCATCAGTCTAATAATCTGAAGGTCGTGAGTTCGAGCCTCACACGGGGCACTGTTCCCTCCTTTTCTCGAGAGATTTTGTCACCAACTTAGAACTTTTCCATTCAATTCTACAACTTTTTCCATTAGAAAGGAAATGGGAATCCAAATAACTTACCGGACCCATGAGTTGTTGAGTCCCTTGACACTTTAGTGTAAAAAGGGGTGGTTGAGAATGAGTTGAGCTACGAATCCAAATTGAATCTTGTGTGAAGGGTCAGAATGAAGTGCCAAAACGCGGGCGTTCAGCATTTTTGCCTGAAAAAAACAAATCCTACTTGAAATACGTTTGACTAAAAAACACGCGTCAGTTTTTGAATGTTGGCAGCGGTGCAGAAAAGGATGCGTTCCCATACCAGTAGTCGAACCCGGGCCGCCTGGGTGAAAACCAGGAATCCTAACCGCTAGACCATATGGGAGAAGATGTACTGCCAGCTCACTTACAATATGAAAAAAAAGAGGTGTACTGCTTTGCACAAGCAACTTCCGCAGATTATTACGTGCATTTTGCCTCGTTAGCGCAGCAGGTAGCGCGTCAGTCTCGTAATCTGAAGGTCATGAGTTCGATTCTCACATGGGGCACTGGTACCGTGTTTCCTTAACTGATTTTGCCACCATCTTGGCTAGAGAGTCACAGCTCTTTTCCATTCAGTAGCAAAACATCACCAATTGATGGAAGGGGAGCTCCAATGACAAACAGGGATAAAGGCTTGTTGAGTCCCTTAACACCCAGGAATTAAAAGTGAGAGATATGAATGGTTTGAGATATGACATCAAATAAGCTTTTGTGCAAATAAATATCCAAAAAACCTGGTGGTCTGCATTTTTGGCTGCAAAGAGCAGTTCCAACCTAAACTGATTCTGTCTGCAAGGCACGTGTTGGCTTTGGAATGTGGACACTAGTCCCCAAAAAAAAGTCTCTCCCATAGCAGGAATCGAACCAGTCAACCAGGAATACTAACTAAGTCTTTCTCCACATGGTGTAAGCAGTACAGTAAACAGCAAGACAGGTGTAAAAAAAAAAAAAAAAAGAGTGTTTTGCTTTGAATACAAAACATCAACATTACAAGAGCTGAAACACGCTACATGGTCAAGGTTTTTGGCACGTCAGTTGAATAATTTGAAGATCATGAGTTTTTTGCTCACACGTGGCATCCTCCTTTTCTCAAGAGATTTTGTCACTAACTCTGAACTTTCCAATTCAGTTCTAAACTGTTTCCGATTAGAAAGAACATGGGAGCCCTAATGACAGACAGGACACATGGCTTGTTGAGTCCCTTGACACTTTTGTGTAAAACTGTGTAGTTGAAAAAGGCTTAAGCTATGAAACAAAAGGAAATCTTTTGCAAAAGTCATAATGCATCGCCAATGTTAAGTATTTTTGTTGCAAAGTGAAAATCTACCAGAAACATTTTTGATTGAAAAACACGTGTCAGTCTTTAAATGGTGGCAGTAGCTAAGATAAAGATGCATTCCCATACCGGGAGTCGAACCCAGGCCACCTGGGTGAGAGCCAGGAATCCTAACCGCTAGACCATATGGGAAAATATGCACTAATGTCTCAGTGACATTATGAAAAAAAAAAGTTTTCTGCTATGCACAATAAACTTCTGCAGATCTGCAGGTACAGCTTGCCTCGTTAGCGCAGTAGGTAGCGCATCAGTCTCATAATCTGAAGGTCGTGAGTTTGAGCCTCACACGGGGCACTGTTCCCTCCTTTTCTCGAGAGATTTTGTCACCAACTTAGAACTTTTCCATTCAATTCTACAACTTTTTCCATTAGAAAGGAAATGGGAATCCAAATAACTTACCGGACCCATGAGTTGTTGAGTCCCTTGACACTTTAGTGTAAAAAGGGGTGGTTGAGAATGAGTTGAGCTACGAATCCAAATTGAATCTTGTGTGAAGGGTCAGAATGAAGTGCCAAAACGCGGGCGTTCAACATTTTTGCCTGAAAAAAACAAATCCTACTTGAAATACGTTTGACTAAAAAACACGCGTCAGTTTTTGAATGTTGGCAGCGGTGCAGAAAAGGATGCGTTCCCATACCAGTAGTCGAACCCGGGCCGCCTGGGTGAAAACCAGGAATCCTAACCGCTAGACCATATGGGAGAAAATGTACTGCCAGCTCACTTACAATATGAAAAAAAAGAGGTGTACTGCTTTGCACAAGCAACTTCCGCAGATTATTACGTGCATTTTGCCTCGTTAGCGCAGCAGGTAGCGCGTCAGTCTCGTAATCTGAAGGTCATGAGTTCGATTCTCACATGGGGCACTGGTACCGTGTTTCCTTAACTGATTTTGCCACCATCTTGGCTAGAGAGTCACAGCTCTTTTCCATTCAGTAGCAAAACATCACCAATTGATGGAAGGGGAGCTCCAATGACAAACAGGGATAAAGGCTTGTTGAGTCCCTTAACACCCAGGAATTAAAAGTGAGAGATATGAATGGTTTGAGATATGACATCAAATAAGCTTTTGTGCAAATAAATATCCAAAAAACCTGGTGGTCTGCATTTTTGGCTGCAAAGAGCAGTTCCAACCTAAACTGATTCTGTCTGCAAGGCACGTGTTGGCTTTGGAATGTGGACACTAGTCCCCAAAAAAAAGTCTCTCCCATAGCAGGAATCGAACCAGTCAACCAGGAATACTAACTAAGTCTTTCTCCACATGGTGTAAGCAGTACAGTAAACAGCAAGACAGGTGTAAAAAAAAAAAAAAAAAAAAAAAAAGAGTGTTTTGCTTTGAATACAAAACATCAACATTACAAGAGCTGAAACACGCTACATGGTCAAGGTTTTTGGCACGTCAGTTGAATAATTTGAAGATCATGAGTTTTTTGCTCACACGTGGCATCCTCCTTTTCTCAAGAGATTTTGTCACTAACTCTGAACTTTCCAATTCAGTTCTAAACTGTTTCCGATTAGAAAGAACATGGGAGCCCTAATGACAGACAGGACACATGGCTTGTTGAGTCCCTTGACACTTTTGTGTAAAACTGTGTAGTTGAAAAAGGCTTAAGCTATGAAACAAAAGGAAATCTTTTGCAAAAGTCATAATGCATCGCCAATGTTAAGTATTTTTGTTGCAAAGTGAAAATCTACCAGAAACATTTTTGATTGAAAAACACGTGTCAGTCTTTAAATGGTGGCAGTAGCTAAGATAAAGATGCATTCCCATACCGGGAGTCGAACCCAGGCCACCTGGGTGAGAGCCAGGAATCCTAACCGCTAGACCATATGGGAAAATATGCACTAATGTCTCAGTGACATTATGAAAAAAAAAAGTTTTCTGCTATGCACAATAAACTTCTGCAGATCTGCAGGTACAGCTTGCCTCGTTAGCGCAGTAGGTAGCGCATCAGTCTCATAATCTGAAGGTCGTGAGTTCGAGCCTCACACGGGGCACTGTTCCCTCCTTTTCTCGAGAGATTTTGTCACCAACTTAGAACTTTTCCATTCAATTCTACAACTTTTTCCATTAGAAAGGAAATGGGAATCCAAATAACTTACCGGACCCATGAGTTGTTGAGTCCCTTGACACTTTAGTGTAAAAAGGGGTGGTTGAGAATGAGTTGAGCTACGAATCCAAATTGAATCTTGTGTGAAGGGTCAGAATGAAGTGCCAAAACGCGGGCGTTCAGCATTTTTGCCTGAAAAAAACAAATCCTACTTGAAATACGTTTGACTAAAAAACACGCGTCAGTTTTTGAATGTTGGCAGCGGTGCAGAAAAGGATGCGTTCCCATACCAGTAGTCGAACCCGGGCCGCCTGGGTGAAAACCAGGAATCCTAACCGCTAGACCATATGGGAGAAGATGTACTGCCAGCTCACTTACAATATGAAAAAAAAGAGGTGTACTGCTTTGCACAAGCAACTTCCGCAGATTATTACGTGCATTTTGCCTCGTTAGCGCAGCAGGTAGCGCGTCAGTCTCGTAATCTGAAGGTCATGAGTTCGATTCTCACATGGGGCACTGGTACCGTGTTTCCTTAACTGATTTTGCCACCATCTTGGCTAGAGAGTCACAGCTCTTTTCCATTCAGTAGCAAAACATCACCAATTGATGGAAGGGGAGCTCCAATGACAAACAGGGATAAAGGCTTGTTGAGTCTCTTAACACCCAGGAATTAAAAGTGAGAGATATGAATGGTTTGAGATATGACATCAAATAAGCTTTTGTGCAAATAAATATCCAAAAAACCTGGTGGTCTGCATTTTTGGCTGCAAAGAGCAGTTCCAACCTAAACTGATTCTGTCTGCAAGGCACGTGTTGGCTTTGGAATGTGGACACTAGTCCCCAAAAAAAAGTCTCTCCCATAGCAGGAATCGAACCAGTCAACCAGGAATACTAACTAAGTCTTTCTCCACATGGTGTAAGCAGTACAGTAAACAGCAAGACAGGTGTAAAAAAAAAAAAAAAAAGAGTGTTTTGCTTTGAATACAAAACATCAACATTACAAGAGCTGAAACACGCTACATGGTCAAGGTTTTTGGCACGTCAGTTGAATAATTTGAAGATCATGAGTTTTTTGCTCACACGTGGCATCCTCCTTTTCTCAAGAGATTTTGTCACTAACTCTGAACTTTCCAATTCAGTTCTAAACTGTTTCCGATTAGAAAGAACATGGGAGCCCTAATGACAGACAGGACACATGGCTTGTTGAGTCCCTTGACACTTTTGTGTAAAACTGTGTAGTTGAAAAAGGCTTAAGCTATGAAACAAAAGGAAATCTTTTGCAAAAGTCATAATGCATCGCCAATGTTAAGTATTTTTGTTGCAAAGTGAAAATCTACCAGAAACATTTTTGATTGAAAAACACGTGTCAGTCTTTAAATGGTGGCAGTAGCTAAGATAAAGATGCATTCCCATACCGGGAGTCGAACCCAGGCCACCTGGGTGAGAGCCAGGAATCCTAACCGCTAGACCATATGGGAAAATATGCACTAATGTCTCAGTGACATTATGAAAAAAAAAAGTTTTCTGCTATGCACAATAAACTTCTGCAGATCTGCAGGTACAGCTTGCCTCGTTAGCGCAGTAGGTAGCGCATCAGTCTCATAATCTGAAGGTCGTGAGTTCGAGCCTCACACGGGGCACTGTTCCCTCCTTTTCTCGAGAGATTTTGTCACCAACTTAGAACTTTTCCATTCAATTCTACAACTTTTTCCATTAGAAAGGAAATGGGAATCCAAATAACTTACCGGACCCATGAGTTGTTGAGTCCCTTGACACTTTAGTGTAAAAAGGGGTGGTTGAGAATGAGTTGAGCTACGAATCCAAATTGAATCTTGTGTGAAGGGTCAGAATGAAGTGCCAAAACGCGGGCGTTCAGCATTTTTGCCTGAAAAAAACAAATCCTACTTGAAATACGTTTGACTAAAAAACACGCGTCAGTTTTTGAATGTTGGCAGCGGTGCAGAAAAGGATGCGTTCCCATACCAGTAGTCGAACCCGGGCCGCCTGGGTGAAAACCAGGAATCCTAACCGCTAGACCATATGGGAGAAGATGTACTGCCAGCTCACTTACAATATGAAAAAAAAGAGGTGTACTGCTTTGCACAAGCAACTTCCGCAGATTATTACGTGCATTTTGCCTCGTTAGCGCAGCAGGTAGCGCGTCAGTCTCGTAATCTGAAGGTCATGAGTTCGATTCTCACATGGGGCACTGGTACCATGTTTCCTTAACTGATTTTGCCACCATCTTGGCTAGAGAGTCACAGCTCTTTTCCATTCAGTAGCAAAACATCACCAATTGATGGAAGGGGAGCTCCAATGACAAACAGGGATAAAGGCTTGTTGAGTCCCTTAACACCCAGGAATTAAAAGTGAGAGATATGAATGGTTTGAGATATGACATCAAATAAGCTTTTGTGCAAATAAATATCCAAAAAACCTGGTGGTCTGCATTTTTGGCTGCAAAGAGCAGTTCCAACCTAAACTGATTCTGTCTGCAAGGCACGTGTTGGCTTTGGAATGTGGACACTAGTCCCCAAAAAAAAGTCTCTCCCATAGCAGGAATCGAACCAGTCAACCAGGAATACTAACTAAGTCTTTCTCCACATGGTGTAAGCAGTACAGTAAACAGCAAGACAGGTGTAAAAAAAAAAAAAAAAAGAGTGTTTTGCTTTGAATACAAAACATCAACATTACAAGAGCTGAAACACGCTACATGGTCAAGGTTTTTGGCACGTCAGTTGAATAATTTGAAGATCATGAGTTTTTTGCTCACACGTGGCATCCTCCTTTTCTCAAGAGATTTTGTCACTAACTCTGAACTTTCCAATTCAGTTCTAAACTGTTTCCGATTAGAAAGAACATGGGAGCCCTAATGACAGACAGGACACATGGCTTGTTGAGTCCCTTGACACTTTTGTGTAAAACTGTGTAGTTGAAAAAGGCTTAAGCTATGAAACAAAAGGAAATCTTTTGCAAAAGTCATAATGCATCGCCAATGTTAAGTATTTTTGTTGCAAAGTGAAAATCTACCAGAAACATTTTTGATTGAAAAACACGTGTCAGTCTTTAAATGGTGGCAGTAGCTAAGATAAAGATGCATTCCCATACCGGGAGTCGAACCCAGGCCACCTGGGTGAGAGCCAGGAATCCTAACCGCTAGACCATATGGGAAAATATGCACTAATGTCTCAGTGACATTATGAAAAAAAAAAGTTTTCTGCTATGCACAATAAACTTCTGCAGATCTGCAGGTACAGCTTGCCTCGTTAGCGCAGTAGGTAGCGCATCAGTCTCATAATCTGAAGGTCGTGAGTTTGAGCCTCACACGGGGCACTGTTCCCTCCTTTTCTCGAGAGATTTTGTCACCAACTTAGAACTTTTCCATTCAATTCTACAACTTTTTCCATTAGAAAGGAAATGGGAATCCAAATAACTTACCGGACCCATGAGTTGTTGAGTCCCTTGACACTTTAGTGTAAAAAGGGGTGGTTGAGAATGAGTTGAGCTACGAATCCAAATTGAATCTTGTGTGAAGGGTCAGAATGAAGTGCCAAAACGCGGGCGTTCAACATTTTTGCCTGAAAAAAACAAATCCTACTTGAAATACGTTTGACTAAAAAACACGCGTCAGTTTTTGAATGTTGGCAGCGGTGCAGAAAAGGATGCGTTGCCATACCAGTAGTCGAACCCGGGCCGCCTGGGTGAAAACCAGGAATCCTAACCGCTAGACCATATGGGAGAAAATGTACTGCCAGCTCACTTACAATATGAAAAAAAAGAGGTGTACTGCTTTGCACAAGCAACTTCCGCAGATTATTACGTGCATTTTGCCTCGTTAGCGCAGCAGGTAGCGCGTCAGTCTCGTAATCTGAAGGTCATGAGTTCGATTCTCACATGGGGCACTGGTACCGTGTTTCCTTAACTGATTTTGCCACCATCTTGGCTAGAGAGTCACAGCTCTTTTCCATTCAGTAGCAAAACATCACCAATTGATGGAAGGGGAGCTCCAATGACAAACAGGGATAAAGGCTTGTTGAGTCCCTTAACACCCAGGAATTAAAAGTGAGAGATATGAATGGTTTGAGATATGACATCAAATAAGCTTTTGTGCAAATAAATATCCAAAAAACCTGGTGGTCTGCATTTTTGGCTGCAAAGAGCAGTTCCAACCTAAACTGATTCTGTCTGCAAGGCACGTGTTGGCTTTGGAATGTGGACACTAGTCCCCAAAAAAAAGTCTCTCCCATAGCAGGAATCGAACCAGTCAACCAGGAATACTAACTAAGTCTTTCTCCACATGGTGTAAGCAGTACAGTAAACAGCAAGACAGGTGTAAAAAAAAAAAAAAAAAGAGTGTTTTGCTTTGAATACAAAACATCAACATTACAAGAGCTGAAACACGCTACATGGTCAAGGTTTTTGGCACGTCAGTTGAATAATTTGAAGATCATGAGTTTTTTGCTCACACGTGGCATCCTCCTTTTCTCAAGAGATTTTGTCACTAACTCTGAACTTTCCAATTCAGTTCTAAACTGTTTCCGATTAGAAAGAACATGGGAGCCCTAATGACAGACAGGACACATGGCTTGTTGAGTCCCTTGACACTTTTGTGTAAAACTGTGTAGTTGAAAAAGGCTTAAGCTATGAAACAAAAGGAAATCTTTTGCAAAAGTCATAATGCATCGCCAATGTTAAGTATTTTTGTTGCAAAGTGAAAATCTACCAGAAACATTTTTGATTGAAAAACACGTGTCAGTCTTTAAATGGTGGCAGTAGCTAAGATAAAGATGCATTCCCATACCGGGAGTCGAACCCAGGCCACCTGGGTGAGAGCCAGGAATCCTAACCGCTAGACCATATGGGAAAATATGCACTAATGTCTCAGTGACATTATGAAAAAAAAAAGTTTTCTGCTATGCACAATAAACTTCTGCAGATCTGCAGGTACAGCTTGCCTCGTTAGCGCAGTAGGTAGCGCATCAGTCTCATAATCTGAAGGTCGTGAGTTCGAGCCTCACACGGGGCACTGTTCCCTCCTTTTCTCGAGAGATTTTGTCACCAACTTAGAACTTTTCCATTCAATTCTACAACTTTTTCCATTAGAAAGGAAATGGGAATCCAAATAACTTACCGGACCCATGAGTTGTTGAGTCCCTTGACACTTTAGTGTAAAAAGGGGTGGTTGAGAATGAGTTGAGCTACGAATCCAAATTGAATCTTGTGTGAAGGGTCAGAATGAAGTGCCAAAACGCGGGCGTTCAGCATTTTTGCCTGAAAAAAACAAATCCTACTTGAAATACGTTTGACTAAAAAACACGCGTCAGTTTTTGAATGTTGGCAGCGGTGCAGAAAAGGATGCGTTCCCATACCAGTAGTCGAACCCGGGCCGCCTGGGTGAAAACCAGGAATCCTAACCGCTAGACCATATGGGAGAAGATGTACTGCCAGCTCACTTACAATATGAAAAAAAAGAGGTGTACTGCTTTGCACAAGCAACTTCCGCAGATTATTACGTGCATTTTGCCTCGTTAGCGCAGCAGGTAGCGCGTCAGTCTCGTAATCTGAAGGTCATGAGTTCGATTCTCACATGGGGCACTGGTACCATGTTTCCTTAACTGATTTTGCCACCATCTTGGCTAGAGAGTCACAGCTCTTTTCCATTCAGTAGCAAAACATCACCAATTGATGGAAGGGGAGCTCCAATGACAAACAGGGATAAAGGCTTGTTGAGTCCCTTAACACCCAGGAATTAAAAGTGAGAGATATGAATGGTTTGAGATATGACATCAAATAAGCTTTTGTGCAAATAAATATCCAAAAAACCTGGTGGTCTGCATTTTTGGCTGCAAAGAGCAGTTCCAACCTAAACTGATTCTGTCTGCAAGGCACGTGTTGGCTTTGGAATGTGGACACTAGTCCCCAAAAAAAAGTCTCTCCCATAGCAGGAATCGAACCAGTCAACCAGGAATACTAACTAAGTCTTTCTCCACATGGTGTAAGCAGTACAGTAAACAGCAAGACAGGTGTAAAAAAAAAAAAAAAAAGAGTGTTTTGCTTTGAATACAAAACATCAACATTACAAGAGCTGAAACACGCTACATGGTCAAGGTTTTTGGCACGTCAGTTGAATAATTTGAAGATCATGAGTTTTTTGCTCACACGTGGCATCCTCCTTTTCTCAAGAGATTTTGTCACTAACTCTGAACTTTCCAATTCAGTTCTAAACTGTTTCCGATTAGAAAGAACATGGGAGCCCTAATGACAGACAGGACACATGGCTTGTTGAGTCCCTTGACACTTTTGTGTAAAACTGTGTAGTTGAAAAAGGCTTAAGCTATGAAACAAAAGGAAATCTTTTGCAAAAGTCATAATGCATCGCCAATGTTAAGTATTTTTGTTGCAAAGTGAAAATCTACCAGAAACATTTTTGATTGAAAAACACGTGTCAGTCTTTAAATGGTGGCAGTAGCTAAGATAAAGATGCATTCCCATACCGGGAGTCGAACCCAGGCCACCTGGGTGAGAGCCAGGAATCCTAACCGCTAGACCATATGGGAAAATATGCACTAATGTCTCAGTGACATTATGAAAAAAAAAAGTTTTCTGCTATGCACAATAAACTTCTGCAGATCTGCAGGTACAGCTTGCCTCGTTAGCGCAGTAGGTAGCGCATCAGTCTCATAATCTGAAGGTCGTGAGTTCGAGCCTCACACGGGGCACTGTTCCCTCCTTTTCTCGAGAGATTTTGTCACCAACTTAGAACTTTTCCATTCAATTCTACAACTTTTTCCATTAGAAAGGAAATGGGAATCCAAATAACTTACCGGACCCATGAGTTGTTGAGTCCCTTGACACTTTAGTGTAAAAAGGGGTGGTTGAGAATGAGTTGAGCTACGAATCCAAATTGAATCTTGTGTGAAGGGTCAGAATGAAGTGCCAAAACGCGGGCGTTCAGCATTTTTGCCTGAAAAAAACAAATCCTACTTGAAATACGTTTGACTAAAAAACACGCGTCAGTTTTTGAATGTTGGCAGCGGTGCAGAAAAGGATGCGTTCCCATACTAGTAGTCGAACCCGGGCCGCCTGGGTGAAAACCAGGAATCCTAACCGCTAGACCATATGGGAGAAGATGTACTGCCAGCTCACTTACAATATGAAAAAAAAGAGGTGTACTGCTTTGCACAAGCAACTTCCGCAGATTATTATGTGCATTTTGCCTCGTTAGCGCAGCAGGTAGCGCGTCAGTCTCGTAATCTGAAGGTCATGAGTTCGATTCTCACATGGGGCACTGGTACCATGTTTCCTTAACTGATTTTGCCACCATCTTGGCTGGAGAGTCACAGCTCTTTTCCATTCAGTAGCAAAACATCACCAATTGATGGAAGGGGAGCTCCAATGACAAACAGGGATAAAGGCTTGTTGAGTCCCTTAACACCCAGGAATTAAAAGTGAGAGATATGAATGGTTTGAGATATGACATCAAATAAGCTTTTGTGCAAATAAATATCCAAAAAACCTGGTGGTCTGCATTTTTGGCTGCAAAGAGCAGTTCCAACCTAAACTGATTCTGTCTGCAAGGCACGTGTTGGCTTTGGAATGTGGACACTAGTCCCCAAAAAAAAGTCTCTCCCATAGCAGGAATCGAACCAGTCAACCAGGAATACTAACTAAGTCTTTCTCCACATGGTGTAAGCAGTACAGTAAACAGCAAGACAGGTGTAAAAAAAAAAAAAAAAAGAGTGTTTTGCTTTGAATACAAAACATCAACATTACAAGAGCTGAAACACGCTACATGGTCAAGGTTTTTGGCACGTCAGTTGAATAATTTGAAGATCATGAGTTTTTTGCTCACACGTGGCATCCTCCTTTTCTCAAGAGATTTTGTCACTAACTCTGAACTTTCCAATTCAGTTCTAAACTGTTTCCGATTAGAAAGAACATGGGAGCCCTAATGACAGACAGGACACATGGCTTGTTGAGTCCCTTGACACTTTTGTGTAAAACTGTGTAGTTGAAAAAGGCTTAAGCTATGAAACAAAAGGAAATCTTTTGCAAAAGTCATAATGCATCGCCAATGTTAAGTATTTTTGTTGCAAAGTGAAAATCTACCAGAAACATTTTTGATTGAAAAACACGTGTCAGTCTTTAAATGGTGGCAGTAGCTAAGATAAAGATGCATTCCCATACCGGGAGTCGAACCCAGGCCACCTGGGTGAGAGCCAGGAATCCTAACCGCTAGACCATATGGGAAAATATGCACTAATGTCTCAGTGACATTATGAAAAAAAAAAGTTTTCTGCTATGCACAATAAACTTCTGCAGATCTGCAGGTACAGCTTGCCTCGTTAGCGCAGTAGGTAGCGCATCAGTCTCATAATCTGAAGGTCGTGAGTTCGAGCCTCACACGGGGCACTGTTCCCTCCTTTTCTCGAGAGATTTTGTCACCAACTTAGAACTTTTCCATTCAATTCTACAACTTTTTCCATTAGAAAGGAAATGGGAATCCAAATAACTTACCGGACCCATGAGTTGTTGAGTCCCTTGACACTTTAGTGTAAAAAGGGGTGGTTGAGAATGAGTTGAGCTACGAATCCAAATTGAATCTTGTGTGAAGGGTCAGAATGAAGTGCCAAAACGCGGGCGTTCAGCATTTTTGCCTGAAAAAAACAAATCCTACTTGAAATACGTTTGACTAAAAAACACGCGTCAGTTTTTGAATGTTGTCAGCGGTGCAGAAAAGGATGCGTTCCCATACCAGTAGTCGAACCCGGGCCGCCTGGGTGAAAACCAGGAATCCTAACCGCTAGACCATATGGGAGAAGATGTACTGCCAGCTCACTTACAATATGAAAAAAAAGAGGTGTACTGCTTTGCACAAGCAACTTCCGCAGATTATTACGTGCATTTTGCCTCGTTAGCGCAGCAGGTAGCGCGTCAGTCTCGTAATCTGAAGGTCATGAGTTCGATTCTCACATGGGGCACTGGTACCATGTTTCCTTAACTGATTTTGCCACCATCTTGGCTAGAGAGTCACAGCTCTTTTCCATTCAGTAGCAAAACATCACCAATTGATGGAAGGGGAGCTCCAATGACAAACAGGGATAAAGGCTTGTTGAGTCCCTTAACACCCAGGAATTAAAAGTGAGAGATATGAATGGTTTGAGATATGACATCAAATAAGCTTTTGTGCAAATAAATATCCAAAAAACCTGGTGGTCTGCATTTTTGGCTGCAAAGAGCAGTTCCAACCTAAACTGATTCTGTCTGCAAGGCACGTGTTGGCTTTGGAATGTGGACACTAGTCCCCAAAAAAAAGTCTCTCCCATAGCAGGAATCGAACCAGTCAACCAGGAATACTAACTAAGTCTTTCTCCACATGGTGTAAGCAGTACAGTAAACAGCAAGACAGGTGTAAAAAAAAAAAAAAAAAGAGTGTTTTGCTTTGAATACAAAACATCAACATTACAAGAGCTGAAACACGCTACATGGTCAAGGTTTTTGGCACGTCAGTTGAATAATTTGAAGATCATGAGTTTTTTGCTCACACGTGGCATCCTCCTTTTCTCAAGAGATTTTGTCACTAACTCTGAACTTTCCAATTCAGTTCTAAACTGTTTCCGATTAGAAAGAACATGGGAGCCCTAATGACAGACAGGACACATGGCTTGTTGAGTCCCTTGACACTTTTGTGTAAAACTGTGTAGTTGAAAAAGGCTTAAGCTATGAAACAAAAGGAAATCTTTTGCAAAAGTCATAATGCATCGCCAATGTTAAGTATTTTTGTTGCAAAGTGAAAATCTACCAGAAACATTTTTGATTGAAAAACACGTGTCAGTCTTTAAATGGTGGCAGTAGCTAAGATAAAGATGCATTCCCATACCGGGAGTCGAACCCAGGCCACCTGGGTGAGAGCCAGGAATCCTAACCGCTAGACCATATGGGAAAATATGCACTAATGTCTCAGTGACATTATGAAAAAAAAAAGTTTTCTGCTATGCACAATAAACTTCTGCAGATCTGCAGGTACAGCTTGCCTCGTTAGCGCAGTAGGTAGCGCATCAGTCTCATAATCTGAAGGTCGTGAGTTCGAGCCTCACACGGGGCACTGTTCCCTCCTTTTCTCGAGAGATTTTGTCACCAACTTAGAACTTTTCCATTCAATTCTACAACTTTTTCCATTAGAAAGGAAATGGGAATCCAAATAACTTACCGGACCCATGAGTTGTTGAGTCCCTTGACACTTTAGTGTAAAAAGGGGTGGTTGAGAATGAGTTGAGCTACGAATCCAAATTGAATCTTGTGTGAAGGGTCAGAATGAAGTGCCAAAACGCGGGCGTTCAGCATTTTTGCCTGAAAAAAACAAATCCTACTTGAAATACGTTTGACTAAAAAACACGCGTCAGTTTTTGAATGTTGGCAGCGGTGCAGAAAAGGATGCGTTCCCATACTAGTAGTCGAACCCGGGCCGCCTGGGTGAAAACCAGGAATCCTAACCGCTAGACCATATGGGAGAAGATGTACTGCCAGCTCACTTACAATATGAAAAAAAAGAGGTGTACTGCTTTGCACAAGCAACTTCCGCAGATTATTATGTGCATTTTGCCTCGTTAGCGCAGCAGGTAGCGCGTCAGTCTCGTAATCTGAAGGTCATGAGTTCGATTCTCACATGGGGCACTGGTACCATGTTTCCTTAACTGATTTTGCCACCATCTTGGCTAGAGAGTCACAGCTCTTTTCCATTCAGTAGCAAAACATCACCAATTGATGGAAGGGGAGCTCCAATGACAAACAGGGATAAAGGCTTGTTGAGTCCCTTAACACCCAGGAATTAAAAGTGAGAGATATGAATGGTTTGAGATATGACATCAAATAAGCTTTTGTGCAAATAAATATCCAAAAAACCTGGTGGTCTGCATTTTTGGCTGCAAAGAGCAGTTCCAACCTAAACTGATTCTGTCTGCAAGGCACGTGTTGGCTTTGGAATGTGGACACTAGTCCCCAAAAAAAAGTCTCTCCCATAGCAGGAATCGAACCAGTCAACCAGGAATACTAACTAAGTCTTTCTCCACATGGTGTAAGCAGTACAGTAAACAGCAAGACAGGTGTAAAAAAAAAAAAAAAAAGAGTGTTTTGCTTTGAATACAAAACATCAACATTACAAGAGCTGAAACACGCTACATGGTCAAGGTTTTTGGCACGTCAGTTGAATAATTTGAAGATCATGAGTTTTTTGCTCACACGTGGCATCCTCCTTTTCTCAAGAGATTTTGTCACTAACTCTGAACTTTCCAATTCAGTTCTAAACTGTTTCCGATTAGAAAGAACATGGGAGCCCTAATGACAGACAGGACACATGGCTTGTTGAGTCCCTTGACACTTTTGTGTAAAACTGTGTAGTTGAAAAAGGCTTAAGCTATGAAACAAAAGGAAATCTTTTGCAAAAGTCATAATGCATCGCCAATGTTAAGTATTTTTGTTGCAAAGTGAAAATCTACCAGAAACATTTTTGATTGAAAAACACGTGTCAGTCTTTAAATGGTGGCAGTAGCTAAGATAAAGATGCATTCCCATACCGGGAGTCGAACCCAGGCCACCTGGGTGAGAGCCAGGAATCCTAACCGCTAGACCATATGGGAAAATATGCACTAATGTCTCAGTGACATTATGAAAAAAAAAAGTTTTCTGCTATGCACAATAAACTTCTGCAGATCTGCAGGTACAGCTTGCCTCGTTAGCGCAGTAGGTAGCGCATCAGTCTCATAATCTGAAGGTCGTGAGTTCGAGCCTCACACGGGGCACTGTTCCCTCCTTTTCTCGAGAGATTTTGTCACCAACTTAGAACTTTTCCATTCAATTCTACAACTTTTTCCATTAGAAAGGAAATGGGAATCCAAATAACTTACCGGACCCATGAGTTGTTGAGTCCCTTGACACTTTAGTGTAAAAAGGGGTGGTTGAGAATGAGTTGAGCTACGAATCCAAATTGAATCTTGTGTGAAGGGTCAGAATGAAGTGCCAAAACGCGGGCGTTCAGCATTTTTGCCTGAAAAAAACAAATCCTACTTGAAATACGTTTGACTAAAAAACACGCGTCAGTTTTTGAATGTTGTCAGCGGTGCAGAAAAGGATGCGTTCCCATACCAGTAGTCGAACCCGGGCCGCCTGGGTGAAAACCAGGAATCCTAACCGCTAGACCATATGGGAGAAGATGTACTGCCAGCTCACTTACAATATGAAAAAAAAGAGGTGTACTGCTTTGCACAAGCAACTTCCGCAGATTATTACGTGCATTTTGCCTCGTTAGCGCAGCAGGTAGCGCGTCAGTCTCGTAATCTGAAGGTCATGAGTTCGATTCTCACATGGGGCACTGGTACCATGTTTCCTTAACTGATTTTGCCACCATCTTGGCTAGAGAGTCACAGCTCTTTTCCATTCAGTAGCAAAACATCACCAATTGATGGAAGGGGAGCTCCAATGACAAACAGGGATAAAGGCTTGTTGAGTCCCTTAACACCCAGGAATTAAAAGTGAGAGATATGAATGGTTTGAGATATGACATCAAATAAGCTTTTGTGCAAATAAATATCCAAAAAACCTGGTGGTCTGCATTTTTGGCTGCAAAGAGCAGTTCCAACCTAAACTGATTCTGTCTGCAAGGCACGTGTTGGCTTTGGAATGTGGACACTAGTCCCCAAAAAAAAGTCTCTCCCATAGCAGGAATCGAACCAGTCAACCAGGAATACTAACTAAGTCTTTCTCCACATGGTGTAAGCAGTACAGTAAACAGCAAGACAGGTGTAAAAAAAAAAAAAAAAAAAAAAAGAGTGTTTTGCTTTGAATACAAAACATCAACATTACAAGAGCTGAAACACGCTACATGGTCAAGGTTTTTGGCACGTCAGTTGAATAATTTGAAGATCATGAGTTTTTTGCTCACACGTGGCATCCTCCTTTTCTCAAGAGATTTTGTCACTAACTCTGAACTTTCCAATTCAGTTCTAAACTGTTTCTGATTAGAAAGAACATGGGAGCCCTAATGACAGACAGGACACATGGCTTGTTGAGTCCCTTGACACTTTTGTGTAAAACTGTGTAGTTGAAAAAGGCTTAAGCTATGAAACAAAAGGAAATCTTTTGCAAAAGTCATAATGCATCGCCAATGTTAAGTATTTTTGTTGCAAAGTGAAAATCTACCAGAAACATTTTTGATTGAAAAACACGTGTCAGTCTTTGAATGGTGGCAGTAGCTAAGATAAAGATGCATTCCCATACCGGTAGTCGAACCCAGGTCACCTGGGTGAGAGCCAGGAATCCTAACCGCTAGACCATATGGGAAAAGATGCACTAATGTCTCAGTGACATTATGAAAAAAAAAAGTTTTCTGCTATGCACAATAAACTTCTGCAGATCTGCAGGTACAGCTTGCCTCGTTAGCGCAGTAGGTAGCGCGTCAGTCTCATAATCTGAAGGTCGTGAGTTCGAGCCTCACACGGGGCACTGTTCCCTCCTTTTCTCGAGAGATTTTGTCACCAACTTAGAACTTTTCCATTCAATTCTACAACTTTTTCCATTAGAAAGGAAATGGGAATCCAAATAACTTACCGGACCCATGAGTTGTTGAGTCCCTTGACACTTTAGTGTAAAAAGGGGTGGTTGAGAATGAGTTGAGCTACGAATCCAAATTGAATCTTGTGTGAAGGGTCAGAATAAAGTGCCAAAACGCGGGCGTTCAGCATTTTTGCCTGAAAAAAACAAATCCTACTTGAAATACGTTTGACTAAAAAACACGCGTCAGTTTTTGAATGTTGGCAGCGGTGCAGAAAAGGATGCGTTCCCATACCAGTAGTCGAACCCGGGCCGCCTGGGTGAAAACCAGGAATCCTAACCGCTAGACCATATGGGAGAAGATGTACTGCCAGCTCACTTACAATATGAAAAAAAAGAGGTGTACTGCTTTGCACAAGCAACTTCCGCAGATTATTACGTGCATTTTGCCTCGTTAGCGCAGCAGGTAGCGCGTCAGTCTCGTAATCTGAAGGTCATGAGTTCGATTCTCACATGGGGCACTGGTACCGTGTTTCCTTAACTGATTTTGCCACCATCTTGGCTAGAGAGTCACAGCTCTTTTCCATTCAGTAGCAAAACATCACCAATTGATGGAAGGGGAGCTCCAATGACAAACAGGGATAAAGGCTTGTTGAGTCCCTTAACACCCAGGAATTAAAAGTGAGAGATATGAATGGTTTGAGATATGACATCAAATAAGCTTTTGTGCAAATAAATATCCAAAAAACCTGGTGGTCTGCATTTTTGGCTGCAAAGAGCAGTTCCAACCTAAACTGATTCTGTCTGCAAGGCACGTGTTGGCTTTGGAATGTGGACACTAGTCCCCAAAAAAAAGTCTCTCCCATAGCAGGAATCGAACCAGTCAACCAGGAATACTAACTAAGTCTTTCTCCACATGGTGTAAGCAGTACAGTAAACAGCAAGACAGGTGTAAAAAAAAAAAAAAGAGTGTTTTGCTTTGAATACAAAACATCAACATTACAAGAGCTGAAACACGCTACATGGTCAAGGTTTTTGGCACGTCAGTTGAATAATTTGAAGATCATGAGTTTTTTGCTCACACGTGGCATCCTCCTTTTCTCAAGAGATTTTGTCACTAACTCTGAACTTTCCAATTCAGTTCTAAACTGTTTCCGATTAGAAAGAACATGGGAGCCCTAATGACAGACAGGACACATGGCTTGTTGAGTCCCTTGACACTTTTGTGTAAAACTGTGTAGTTGAAAAAGGCTTAAGCTATGAAACAAAAGGAAATCTTTTGCAAAAGTCATAATGCATCGCCAATGTTAAGTATTTTTGTTGCAAAGTGAAAATCTACCAGAAACATTTTTGATTGAAAAACACGTGTCAGTCTTTGAATGGTGGCAGTAGCTAAGATAAAGATGCATTCCCATACCGGGAGTCGAACCCAGGTCACCTGGGTGAGAGCCAGGAATCCTAACCGCTAGACCATATGGGAAAAGATGCACTAATGTCTCAGTGACATTATGAAAAAAAAAAGTTTTCTGCTATGCACAATAAACTTCTGCAGATCTGCAGGTACAGCTTGCCTCGTTAGCGCAGTAGGTAGCGCGTCAGTCTCATAATCTGAAGGTCGTGAGTTCGAGCCTCACACGGGGCACTGTTCCCTCCTTTTCTCGAGAGATTTTGTCACCAACTTAGAACTTTTCCATTCAATTCTACAACTTTTTCCATTAGAAAGGAAATGGGAATCCAAATAACTTACCGGACCCATGAGTTGTTGAGTCCCTTGACACTTTAGTGTAAAAAGGGGTGGTTGAGAATGAGTTGAGCTACGAATCCAAATTGAATCTTGTGTGAAGGGTCAGAATAAAGTGCCAAAACGCGGGCGTTCAGCATTTTTGCCTGAAAAAAACAAATCCTACTTGAAATACGTTTGACTAAAAAACACGCGTCAGTTTTTGAATGTTGGCAGCGGTGCAGAAAAGGATGCGTTCCCATACCAGTAGTCGAACCCGGGCCGCCTGGGTGAAAACCAGGAATCCTAACCGCTAGACCATATGGGAGAAGATGTACTGCCAGCTCACTTACAATATGAAAAAAAAGAGGTGTACTGCTTTGCACAAGCAACTTCCGTAGATTATTACGTGCATTTTGCCTCGTTAGCGCAGCAGGTAGCGCGTCAGTCTCGTAATCTGAAGGTCATGAGTTCGATTCTCACATGGGGCACTGGTACCGTGTTTCCTTAACTGATTTTGCCACCATCTTGGCTAGAGAGTCACAGCTCTTTTCCATTCAGTAGCAAAACATCACCAATTGATGGAAGGGGAGCTCCAATGACAAACAGGGATAAAGGCTTGTTGAGTCCCTTAACACCCAGGAATTAAAAGTGAGAGATATGAATGGTTTGAGATATGACATCAAATAAGCTTTTGTGCAAATAAATATCCAAAAAACCTGGTGGTCTGCATTTTTGGCTGCAAAGAGCAGTTCCAACCTAAACTGATTCTGTCTGCAAGGCACGTGTTGGCTTTGGAATGTGGACACTAGTCCCCAAAAAAAAGTCTCTCCCATAGCAGGAATCGAACCAGTCAACCAGGAATACTAACTAAGTCTTTCTCCACATGGTGTAAGCAGTACAGTAAACAGCAAGACAGGTGTAAAAAAAAAAAAAAGAGTGTTTTGCTTTGAATACAAAACATCAACATTACAAGAGCTGAAACACGCTACATGGTCAAGGTTTTTGGCACGTCAGTTGAATAATTTGAAGATCATGAGTTTTTTGCTCACACGTGGCATCCTCCTTTTCTCAAGAGATTTTGTCACTAACTCTGAACTTTCCAATTCAGTTCTAAACTGTTTCCGATTAGAAAGAACATGGGAGCCCTAATGACAGACAGGACACATGGCTTGTTGAGTCCCTTGACACTTTTGTGTAAAACTGTGTAGTTGAAAAAGGCTTAAGCTATGAAACAAAAGGAAATCTTTTGCAAAAGTCATAATGCATCGCCAATGTTAAGTATTTTTGTTGCAAAGTGAAAATCTACCAGAAACATTTTTGATTGAAAAACACGTGTCAGTCTTTGAATGGTGGCAGTAGCTAAGATAAAGATGCATTCCCATACCGGGAGTCGAACCCAGGTCACCTGGGTGAGAGCCAGGAATCCTAACCGCTAGACCATATGGGAAAAGATGCACTAATGTCTCAGTGACATTATGAAAAAAAAAAGTTTTCTGCTATGCACAATAAACTTCTGCAGATCTGCAGGTACAGCTTGCCTCGTTAGCGCAGTAGGTAGCGCGTCAGTCTCATAATCTGAAGGTCGTGAGTTCGAGCCTCACACGGGGCACTGTTCCCTCCTTTTCTCGAGAGATTTTGTCACCAACTTAGAACTTTTCCATTCAATTCTACAACTTTTTCCATTAGAAAGGAAATGGGAATCCAAATAACTTACCGGACCCATGAGTTGTTGAGTCCCTTGACACTTTAGTGTAAAAAGGGGTGGTTGAGAATGAGTTGAGCTACGAATCCAAATTGAATCTTGTGTGAAGGGTCAGAATAAAGTGCCAAAACGCGGGCGTTCAGCATTTTTGCCTGAAAAAAACAAATCCTACTTGAAATACGTTTGACTAAAAAACACGCGTCAGTTTTTGAATGTTGGCAGCGGTGCAGAAAAGGATGCGTTCCCATACCAGTAGTCGAACCCGGGCCGCCTGGGTGAAAACCAGGAATCCTAACCGCTAGACCATATGGGAGAAGATGTACTGCCAGCTCACTTACAATATGAAAAAAAAGAGGTGTACTGCTTTGCACAAGCAACTTCCGTAGATTATTACGTGCATTTTGCCTCGTTAGCGCAGCAGGTAGCGCGTCAGTCTCGTAATCTGAAGGTCATGAGTTCGATTCTCACATGGGGCACTGGTACCGTGTTTCCTTAACTGATTTTGCCACCATCTTGGCTAGAGAGTCACAGCTCTTTTCCATTCAGTAGCAAAACATCACCAATTGATGGAAGGGGAGCTCCAATGACAAACAGGGATAAAGGCTTGTTGAGTCCCTTAACACCCAGGAATTAAAAGTGAGAGATATGAATGGTTTGAGATATGACATCAAATAAGCTTTTGTGCAAATAAATATCCAAAAAACCTGGTGGTCTGCATTTTTGGCTGCAAAGAGCAGTTCCAACCTAAACTGATTCTGTCTGCAAGGCACGTGTTGGCTTTGGAATGTGGACACTAGTCCCCAAAAAAAAGTCTCTCCCATAGCAGGAATCGAACCAGTCAACCAGGAATACTAACTAAGTCTTTCTCCACATGGTGTAAGCAGTACAGTAAACAGCAAGACAGGTGTAAAAAAAAAAAAAAGAGTGTTTTGCTTTGAATACAAAACATCAACATTACAAGAGCTGAAACACGCTACATGGTCAAGGTTTTTGGCACGTCAGTTGAATAATTTGAAGATCATGAGTTTTTTGCTCACACGTGGCATCCTCCTTTTCTCAAGAGATTTTGTCACTAACTCTGAACTTTCCAATTCAGTTCTAAACTGTTTCCGATTAGAAAGAACATGGGAGCCCTAATGACAGACAGGACACATGGCTTGTTGAGTCCCTTGACACTTTTGTGTAAAACTGTGTAGTTGAAAAAGGCTTAAGCTATGAAACAAAAGGAAATCTTTTGCAAAAGTCATAATGCATCGCCAATGTTAAGTATTTTTGTTGCAAAGTGAAAATCTACCAGAAACATTTTTGATTGAAAAACACGTGTCAGTCTTTGAATGGTGGCAGTAGCTAAGATAAAGATGCATTCCCATACCGGGAGTCAAACCCAGGCCACCTGGGTGAGAGCCAGGAATCCTAACCGCTAGACCATATGGGAAAATATGCACTAATGTCTCAGTGACATTATGAAAAAAAAAAGTTTTCTGCTATGCACAATAAACTTCTGCAGATCTGCAGGTACAGCTTGCCTCGTTAGCGCAGTAGGTAGCGCGTCAGTCTAATAATCTGAAGGTCGTGAGTTCGAGCCTCACACGGGGCACTGTTCCCTCCTTTTCTCGAGAGATTTTGTCACCAACTTAGAACTTTTCCATTCAATTCTACAACTTTTTCCATTAGAAAGGAAATGGGAATCCAAATAACTTACCGGACCCATGAGTTGTTGAGTCCCTTGACACTTTAGTGTAAAAAGGGGTGGTTGAGAATGAGTTGAGCTACGAATCCAAATTGAATCTTGTGTGAAGGGTCAGAATGAAGTGCCAAAACGCGGGCGTTCAGCATTTTTGCCTGAAAAAAACAAATCCTACTTGAAATACGTTTGACTAAAAAACACGCGTCAGTTTTTGAATGTTGGCAGCGGTGCAGAAAAGGATGCGTTCCCATACCAGTAGTCGAACCCGGGCCGCCTGGGTGAAAACCAGGAATCCTAACCGCTAGACCATATGGGAGAAGATGTACTGCCAGCTCACTTACAATATGAAAAAAAAGAGGTGTACTGCTTTGCACAAGCAACTTCCGCAGATTATTACGTGCATTTTGCCTCGTTAGCGCAGCAGGTAGCGCGTCAGTCTCGTAATCTGAAGGTCATGAGTTCGATTCTCACATGGGGCACTGGTACCGTGTTTCCTTAACTGATTTTGCCACCATCTTGGCTAGAGAGTCACAGCTCTTTTCCATTCAGTAGCAAAACATCACCAATTGATGGAAGGGGAGCTCCAATGACAAACAGGGATAAAGGCTTGTTGAGTCCCTTAACACCCAGGAATTAAAAGTGAGAGATATGAATGGTTTGAGATATGACATCAAATAAGCTTTTGTGCAAATAAATATCCAAAAAACCTGGTGGTCTGCATTTTTGGCTGCAAAGAGCAGTTCCAACCTAAACTGATTCTGTCTGCAAGGCACGTGTTGGCTTTGGAATGTGGACACTAGTCCCCAAAAAAAAGTCTCTCCCATAGCAGGAATCGAACCAGTCAACCAGGAATACTAACTAAGTCTTTCTCCACATGGTGTAAGCAGTACAGTAAACAGCAAGACAGGTGTAAAAAAAAAAAAAAAAAAAAAAAGAGTGTTTTGCTTTGAATACAAAACATCAACATTACAAGAGCTGAAACACGCTACATGGTCAAGGTTTTTGGCACGTCAGTTGAATAATTTGAAGATCATGAGTTTTTTGCTCACACGTGGCATCCTCCTTTTCTCAAGAGATTTTGTCACTAACTCTGAACTTTCCAATTCAGTTCTAAACTGTTTCCGATTAGAAAGAACATGGGAGCCCTAATGACAGACAGGACACATGGCTTGTTGAGTCCCTTGACACTTTTGTGTAAAACTGTGTAGTTGAAAAAGGCTTAAGCTATGAAACAAAAGGAAATCTTTTGCAAAAGTCATAATGCATCGCCAATGTTAAGTATTTTTGTTGCAAAGTGAAAATCTACCAGAAACATTTTTGATTGAAAAACACGTGTCAGTCTTTGAATGGTGGCAGTAGCTAAGATAAAGATGCATTCCCATACCGGTAGTCGAACCCAGGTCACCTGGGTGAGAGCCAGGAATCCTAACCGCTAGACCATATGGGAAAAGATGCACTAATGTCTCAGTGACATTATGAAAAAAAAAAGTTTTCTGCTATGCACAATAAACTTCTGCAGATCTGCAGGTACAGCTTGCCTCGTTAGCGCAGTAGGTAGCGCGTCAGTCTCATAATCTGAAGGTCGTGAGTTCGAGCCTCACACGGGGCACTGTTCCCTCCTTTTCTCGAGAGATTTTGTCACCAACTTAGAACTTTTCCATTCAATTCTACAACTTTTTCCATTAGAAAGGAAATGGGAATCCAAATAACTTACCGGACCCATGAGTTGTTGAGTCCCTTGACACTTTAGTGTAAAAAGGGGTGGTTGAGAATGAGTTGAGCTACGAATCCAAATTGAATCTTGTGTGAAGGGTCAGAATAAAGTGCCAAAACGCGGGCGTTCAGCATTTTTGCCTGAAAAAAACAAATCCTACTTGAAATACGTTTGACTAAAAAACACGCGTCAGTTTTTGAATGTTGGCAGCGGTGCAGAAAAGGATGCGTTCCCATACCAGTAGTCGAACCCGGGCCGCCTGGGTGAAAACCAGGAATCCTAACCGCTAGACCATATGGGAGAAGATGTACTGCCAGCTCACTTACAATATGAAAAAAAAGAGGTGTACTGCTTTGCACAAGCAACTTCCGCAGATTATTACGTGCATTTTGCCTCGTTAGCGCAGCAGGTAGCGCGTCAGTCTCGTAATCTGAAGGTCATGAGTTCGATTCTCACATGGGGCACTGGTACCGTGTTTCCTTAACTGATTTTGCCACCATCTTGGCTAGAGAGTCACAGCTCTTTTCCATTCAGTAGCAAAACATCACCAATTGATGGAAGGGGAGCTCCAATGACAAACAGGGATAAAGGCTTGTTGAGTCCCTTAACACCCAGGAATTAAAAGTGAGAGATATGAATGGTTTGAGATATGACATCAAATAAGCTTTTGTGCAAATAAATATCCAAAAAACCTGGTGGTCTGCATTTTTGGCTGCAAAGAGCAGTTCCAACCTAAACTGATTCTGTCTGCAAGGCACGTGTTGGCTTTGGAATGTGGACACTAGTCCCCAAAAAAAAGTCTCTCCCATAGCAGGAATCGAACCAGTCAACCAGGAATACTAACTAAGTCTTTCTCCACATGGTGTAAGCAGTACAGTAAACAGCAAGACAGGTGTAAAAAAAAAAAAAAGAGTGTTTTGCTTTGAATACAAAACATCAACATTACAAGAGCTGAAACACGCTACATGGTCAAGGTTTTTGGCACGTCAGTTGAATAATTTGAAGATCATGAGTTTTTTGCTCACACGTGGCATCCTCCTTTTCTCAAGAGATTTTGTCACTAACTCTGAACTTTCCAATTCAGTTCTAAACTGTTTCCGATTAGAAAGAACATGGGAGCCCTAATGACAGACAGGACACATGGCTTGTTGAGTCCCTTGACACTTTTGTGTAAAACTGTGTAGTTGAAAAAGGCTTAAGCTATGAAACAAAAGGAAATCTTTTGCAAAAGTCATAATGCATCGCCAATGTTAAGTATTTTTGTTGCAAAGTGAAAATCTACCAGAAACATTTTTGATTGAAAAACACGTGTCAGTCTTTGAATGGTGGCAGTAGCTAAGATAAAGATGCATTCCCATACCGGGAGTCGAACCCAGGTCACCTGGGTGAGAGCCAGGAATCCTAACCGCTAGACCATATGGGAAAAGATGCACTAATGTCTCAGTGACATTATGAAAAAAAAAAGTTTTCTGCTATGCACAATAAACTTCTGCAGATCTGCAGGTACAGCTTGCCTCGTTAGCGCAGTAGGTAGCGCGTCAGTCTCATAATCTGAAGGTCGTGAGTTCGAGCCTCACACGGGGCACTGTTCCCTCCTTTTCTCGAGAGATTTTGTCACCAACTTAGAACTTTTCCATTCAATTCTACAACTTTTTCCATTAGAAAGGAAATGGGAATCCAAATAACTTACCGGACCCATGAGTTGTTGAGTCCCTTGACACTTTAGTGTAAAAAGGGGTGGTTGAGAATGAGTTGAGCTACGAATCCAAATTGAATCTTGTGTGAAGGGTCAGAATAAAGTGCCAAAACGCGGGCGTTCAGCATTTTTGCCTGAAAAAAACAAATCCTACTTGAAATACGTTTGACTAAAAAACACGCGTCAGTTTTTGAATGTTGGCAGCGGTGCAGAAAAGGATGCGTTCCCATACCAGTAGTCGAACCCGGGCCGCCTGGGTGAAAACCAGGAATCCTAACCGCTAGACCATATGGGAGAAGATGTACTGCCAGCTCACTTACAATATGAAAAAAAAGAGGTGTACTGCTTTGCACAAGCAACTTCCGCAGATTATTACGTGCATTTTGCCTCGTTAGCGCAGCAGGTAGCGCGTCAGTCTCGTAATCTGAAGGTCATGAGTTCGATTCTCACATGGGGCACTGGTACCGTGTTTCCTTAACTGATTTTGCCACCATCTTGGCTAGAGAGTCACAGCTCTTTTCCATTCAGTAGCAAAACATCACCAATTGATGGAAGGGGAGCTCCAATGACAAACAGGGATAAAGGCTTGTTGAGTCCCTTAACACCCAGGAATTAAAAGTGAGAGATATGAATGGTTTGAGATATGACATCAAATAAGCTTTTGTGCAAATAAATATCCAAAAAACCTGGTGGTCTGCATTTTTGGCTGCAAAGAGCAGTTCCAACCTAAACTGATTCTGTCTGCAAGGCACGTGTTGGCTTTGGAATGTGGACACTAGTCCCCAAAAAAAAGTCTCTCCCATAGCAGGAATCGAACCAGTCAACCAGGAATACTAACTAAGTCTTTCTCCACATGGTGTAAGCAGTACAGTAAACAGCAAGACAGGTGTAAAAAAAAAAAAAAGAGTGTTTTGCTTTGAATACAAAACATCAACATTACAAGAGCTGAAACACGCTACATGGTCAAGGTTTTTGGCACGTCAGTTGAATAATTTGAAGATCATGAGTTTTTTGCTCACACGTGGCATCCTCCTTTTCTCAAGAGATTTTGTCACTAACTCTGAACTTTCCAATTCAGTTCTAAACTGTTTCCGATTAGAAAGAACATGGGAGCCCTAATGACAGACAGGACACATGGCTTGTTGAGTCCCTTGACACTTTTGTGTAAAACTGTGTAGTTGAAAAAGGCTTAAGCTATGAAACAAAAGGAAATCTTTTGCAAAAGTCATAATGCATCGCCAATGTTAAGTATTTTTGTTGCAAAGTGAAAATCTACCAGAAACATTTTTGATTGAAAAACACGTGTCAGTCTTTGAATGGTGGCAGTAGCTAAGATAAAGATGCATTCCCATACCGGTAGTCGAACCCAGGTCACCTGGGTGAGAGCCAGGAATCCTAACCGCTAGACCATATGGGAAAAGATGCACTAATGTCTCAGTGACATTATGAAAAAAAAAAGTTTTCTGCTATGCACAATAAACTTCTGCAGATCTGCAGGTACAGCTTGCCTCGTTAGCGCAGTAGGTAGCGCGTCAGTCTCATAATCTGAAGGTCGTGAGTTCGAGCCTCACACGGGGCACTGTTCCCTCCTTTTCTCGAGAGATTTTGTCACCAACTTAGAACTTTTCCATTCAATTCTACAACTTTTTCCATTAGAAAGGAAATGGGAATCCAAATAACTTACCGGACCCATGAGTTGTTGAGTCCCTTGACACTTTAGTGTAAAAAGGGGTGGTTGAGAATGAGTTGAGCTACGAATCCAAATTGAATCTTGTGTGAAGGGTCAGAATAAAGTGCCAAAACGCGGGCGTTCAGCATTTTTGCCTGAAAAAAACAAATCCTACTTGAAATACGTTTGACTAAAAAACACGCGTCAGTTTTTGAATGTTGGCAGCGGTGCAGAAAAGGATGCGTTCCCATACCAGTAGTCGAACCCGGGCCGCCTGGGTGAAAACCAGGAATCCTAACCGCTAGACCATATGGGAGAAGATGTACTGCCAGCTCACTTACAATATGAAAAAAAAGAGGTGTACTGCTTTGCACAAGCAACTTCCGCAGATTATTACGTGCATTTTGCCTCGTTAGCGCAGCAGGTAGCGCGTCAGTCTCGTAATCTGAAGGTCATGAGTTCGATTCTCACATGGGGCACTGGTACCGTGTTTCCTTAACTGATTTTGCCACCATCTTGGCTAGAGAGTCACAGCTCTTTTCCATTCAGTAGCAAAACATCACCAATTGATGGAAGGGGAGCTCCAATGACAAACAGGGATAAAGGCTTGTTGAGTCCCTTAACACCCAGGAATTAAAAGTGAGAGATATGAATGGTTTGAGATATGACATCAAATAAGCTTTTGTGCAAATAAATATCCAAAAAACCTGGTGGTCTGCATTTTTGGCTGCAAAGAGCAGTTCCAACCTAAACTGATTCTGTCTGCAAGGCACGTGTTGGCTTTGGAATGTGGACACTAGTCCCCAAAAAAAAGTCTCTCCCATAGCAGGAATCGAACCAGTCAACCAGGAATACTAACTAAGTCTTTCTCCACATGGTGTAAGCAGTACAGTAAACAGCAAGACAGGTGTAAAAAAAAAAAAAAGAGTGTTTTGCTTTGAATACAAAACATCAACATTACAAGAGCTGAAACACGCTACATGGTCAAGGTTTTTGGCACGTCAGTTGAATAATTTGAAGATCATGAGTTTTTTGCTCACACGTGGCATCCTCCTTTTCTCAAGAGATTTTGTCACTAACTCTGAACTTTCCAATTCAGTTCTAAACTGTTTCCGATTAGAAAGAACATGGGAGCCCTAATGACAGACAGGACACATGGCTTGTTGAGTCCCTTGACACTTTTGTGTAAAACTGTGTAGTTGAAAAAGGCTTAAGCTATGAAACAAAAGGAAATCTTTTGCAAAAGTCATAATGCATCGCCAATGTTAAGTATTTTTGTTGCAAAGTGAAAATCTACCAGAAACATTTTTGATTGAAAAACACGTGTCAGTCTTTGAATGGTGGCAGTAGCTAAGATAAAGATGCATTCCCATACCGGGAGTCGAACCCAGGTCACCTGGGTGAGAGCCAGGAATCCTAACCGCTAGACCATATGGGAAAAGATGCACTAATGTCTCAGTGACATTATGAAAAAAAAAAGTTTTCTGCTATGCACAATAAACTTCTGCAGATCTGCAGGTACAGCTTGCCTCGTTAGCGCAGTAGGTAGCGCGTCAGTCTCATAATCTGAAGGTCGTGAGTTCGAGCCTCACACGGGGCACTGTTCCCTCCTTTTCTCGAGAGATTTTGTCACCAACTTAGAACTTTTCCATTCAATTCTACAACTTTTTCCATTAGAAAGGAAATGGGAATCCAAATAACTTACCGGACCCATGAGTTGTTGAGTCCCTTGACACTTTAGTGTAAAAAGGGGTGGTTGAGAATGAGTTGAGCTACGAATCCAAATTGAATCTTGTGTGAAGGGTCAGAATAAAGTGCCAAAACGCGGGCGTTCAGCATTTTTGCCTGAAAAAAACAAATCCTACTTGAAATACGTTTGACTAAAAAACACGCGTCAGTTTTTGAATGTTGGCAGCGGTGCAGAAAAGGATGCGTTCCCATACCAGTAGTCGAACCCGGGCCGCCTGGGTGAAAACCAGGAATCCTAACCGCTAGACCATATGGGAGAAGATGTACTGCCAGCTCACTTACAATATGAAAAAAAAGAGGTGTACTGCTTTGCACAAGCAACTTCCGCAGATTATTACGTGCATTTTGCCTCGTTAGCGCAGCAGGTAGCGCGTCAGTCTCGTAATCTGAAGGTCATGAGTTCGATTCTCACATGGGGCACTGGTACCGTGTTTCCTTAACTGATTTTGCCACCATCTTGGCTAGAGAGTCACAGCTCTTTTCCATTCAGTAGCAAAACATCACCAATTGATGGAAGGGGAGCTCCAATGACAAACAGGGATAAAGGCTTGTTGAGTCCCTTAACACCCAGGAATTAAAAGTGAGAGATATGAATGGTTTGAGATATGACATCAAATAAGCTTTTGTGCAAATAAATATCCAAAAAACCTGGTGGTCTGCATTTTTGGCTGCAAAGAGCAGTTCCAACCTAAACTGATTCTGTCTGCAAGGCACGTGTTGGCTTTGGAATGTGGACACTAGTCCCCAAAAAAAAGTCTCTCCCATAGCAGGAATCGAACCAGTCAACCAGGAATACTAACTAAGTCTTTCTCCACATGGTGTAAGCAGTACAGTAAACAGCAAGACAGGTGTAAAAAAAAAAAAAAGAGTGTTTTGCTTTGAATACAAAACATCAACATTACAAGAGCTGAAACACGCTACATGGTCAAGGTTTTTGGCACGTCAGTTGAATAATTTGAAGATCATGAGTTTTTTGCTCACACGTGGCATCCTCCTTTTCTCAAGAGATTTTGTCACTAACTCTGAACTTTCCAATTCAGTTCTAAACTGTTTCCGATTAGAAAGAACATGGGAGCCCTAATGACAGACAGGACACATGGCTTGTTGAGTCCCTTGACACTTTTGTGTAAAACTGTGTAGTTGAAAAAGGCTTAAGCTATGAAACAAAAGGAAATCTTTTGCAAAAGTCATAATGCATCGCCAATGTTAAGTATTTTTGTTGCAAAGTGAAAATCTACCAGAAACATTTTTGATTGAAAAACACGTGTCAGTCTTTGAATGGTGGCAGTAGCTAAGATAAAGATGCATTCCCATACCGGGAGTCGAACCCAGGTCACCTGGGTGAGAGCCAGGAATCCTAACCGCTAGACCATATGGGAAAAGATGCACTAATGTCTCAGTGACATTATGAAAAAAAAAAGTTTTCTGCTATGCACAATAAACTTCTGCAGATCTGCAGGTACAGCTTGCCTCGTTAGCGCAGTAGGTAGCGCGTCAGTCTCATAATCTGAAGGTCGTGAGTTCGAGCCTCACACGGGGCACTGTTCCCTCCTTTTCTCGAGAGATTTTGTCACCAACTTAGAACTTTTCCATTCAATTCTACAACTTTTTCCATTAGAAAGGAAATGGGAATCCAAATAACTTACCGGACCCATGAGTTGTTGAGTCCCTTGACACTTTAGTGTAAAAAGGGGTGGTTGAGAATGAGTTGAGCTACGAATCCAAATTGAATCTTGTGTGAAGGGTCAGAATAAAGTGCCAAAACGCGGGCGTTCAGCATTTTTGCCTGAAAAAAACAAATCCTACTTGAAATACGTTTGACTAAAAAACACGCGTCAGTTTTTGAATGTTGGCAGCGGTGCAGAAAAGGATGCGTTCCCATACCAGTAGTCGAACCCGGGCCGCCTGGGTGAAAACCAGGAATCCTAACCGCTAGACCATATGGGAGAAGATGTACTGCCAGCTCACTTACAATATGAAAAAAAAGAGGTGTACTGCTTTGCACAAGCAACTTCCGCAGATTATTACGTGCATTTTGCCTCGTTAGCGCAGCAGGTAGCGCGTCAGTCTCGTAATCTGAAGGTCATGAGTTCGATTCTCACATGGGGCACTGGTACCGTGTTTCCTTAACTGATTTTGCCACCATCTTGGCTAGAGAGTCACAGCTCTTTTCCATTCAGTAGCAAAACATCACCAATTGATGGAAGGGGAGCTCCAATGACAAACAGGGATAAAGGCTTGTTGAGTCCCTTAACACCCAGGAATTAAAAGTGAGAGATATGAATGGTTTGAGATATGACATCAAATAAGCTTTTGTGCAAATAAATATCCAAAAAACCTGGTGGTCTGCATTTTTGGCTGCAAAGAGCAGTTCCAACCTAAACTGATTCTGTCTGCAAGGCACGTGTTGGCTTTGGAATGTGGACACTAGTCCCCAAAAAAAAGTCTCTCCCATAGCAGGAATCGAACCAGTCAACCAGGAATACTAACTAAGTCTTTCTCCACATGGTGTAAGCAGTACAGTAAACAGCAAGACAGGTGTAAAAAAAAAAAAAAAAAAAAAAAAGAGTGTTTTGCTTTGAATACAAAACATCAACATTACAAGAGCTGAAACACGCTACATGGTCAAGGTTTTTGGCACGTCAGTTGAATAATTTGAAGATCATGAGTTTTTTGCTCACACGTGGCATCCTCCTTTTCTCAAGAGATTTTGTCACTAACTCTGAACTTTCCAATTCAGTTCTAAACTGTTTCCGATTAGAAAGAACATGGGAGCCCTAATGACAGACAGGACACATGGCTTGTTGAGTCCCTTGACACTTTTGTGTAAAACTGTGTAGTTGAAAAAGGCTTAAGCTATGAAACAAAAGGAAATCTTTTGCAAAAGTCATAATGCATCGCCAATGTTAAGTATTTTTGTTGCAAAGTGAAAATCTACCAGAAACATTTTTGATTGAAAAACACGTGTCAGTCTTTGAATGGTGGCAGTAGCTAAGATAAAGATGCATTCCCATACCGGGAGTCGAACCCAGGCCACCTGGGTGAGAGCCAGGAATCCTAACCGCTAGACCATATGGGAAAATATGCACTAATGTCTCAGTGACATTATGAAAAAAAAAAGTTTTCTGCTATGCACAATAAACTTCTGCAGATCTGCAGGTACAGCTTGCCTCGTTAGCGCAGTAGGTAGCGCATCAGTCTAATAATCTGAAGGTCGTGAGTTCGAGCCTCACACGGGGCACTGTTCCCTCCTTTTCTCGAGAGATTTTGTCACCAACTTAGAACTTTTCCATTCAATTCTACAACTTTTTCCATTAGAAAGGAAATGGGAATCCAAATAACTTACCGGACCCATGAGTTGTTGAGTCCCTTGACACTTTAGTGTAAAAAGGGGTGGTTGAGAATGAGTTGAGCTACGAATCCAAATTGAATCTTGTGTGAAGGGTCAGAATGAAGTGCCAAAACGCGAGCGTTCAGCATTTTTGCCTGAAAAAAACAAATCCTACATGAAATACGTTTGACTAAAAAACACGCGTCAGTTTTTGAATGTTGGCAGCGGTGCAGAAAAGGATGCGTTCCCATACCAGCAGTCGAACCCGGGCCGCCTGGGTGAAAACCAGGAATCCTAACCGCTAGACCATATGGGAGAAGATGTACTGCCAGCTCACTTACAATATGAAAAAAAAGAGGTGTACTGCTTTGCACAAGCAACTTCCGCAGATTATTACGTGCATTTTGCCTCGTTAGCGCAGCAGGTAGCGCGTCAGTCTCGTAATCTGAAGGTCATGAGTTCGATTCTCACATGGGGCACTGGTACCGTGTTTCCTTAACTGATTTTGCCACCATCTTGGCTAGAGAGTCACAGCTCTTTTCCATTCAGTAGCAAAACATCACCAATTGATGGAAGGGGAGCTCCAATGACAAACAGGGATAAAGGCTTGTTGAGTCCCTTAACACCCAGGAATTAAAAGTGAGAGATATGAATGGTTTGAGATATGACATCAAATAAGCTTTTGTGCAAATAAATATCCAAAAAACCTGGTGGTCTGCATTTTTGGCTGCAAAGAGCAGTTCCAACCTAAACTGATTCTGTCTGCAAGGCACGTGTTGGCTTTGGAATGTGGACACTAGTCCCCAAAAAAAAGTCTCTCCCATAGCAGGAATCGAACCAGTCAACCAGGAATACTAACTAAGTCTTTCTCCACATGGTGTAAGCAGTACAGTAAACAGCAAGACAGGTGTAAAAAAAAAAAAAAGAGTGTTTTGCTTTGAATACAAAACATCAACATTACAAGAGCTGAAACACGCTACATGGTCAAGGTTTTTGGCACGTCAGTTGAATAATTTGAAGATCATGAGTTTTTTGCTCACACGTGGCATCCTCCTTTTCTCAAGAGATTTTGTCACTAACTCTGAACTTTCCAATTCAGTTCTAAACTGTTTCCGATTAGAAAGAACATGGGAGCCCTAATGACAGACAGGACACATGGCTTGTTGAGTCCCTTGACACTTTTGTGTAAAACTGTGTAGTTGAAAAAGGCTTAAGCTATGAAACAAAAGGAAATCTTTTGCAAAAGTCATAATGCATCGCCAATGTTAAGTATTTTTGTTGCAAAGTGAAAATCTACCAGAAACATTTTTGATTGAAAAACACGTGTCAGTCTTTGAATGGTGGCAGTAGCTAAGATAAAGATGCATTCCCATACCGGGAGTCGAACCCAGGCCACCTGGGTGAGAGCCAGGAATCCTAACCGCTAGACCATATGGGAAAATATGCACTAATGTCTCAGTGACATTATGAAAAAAAAAAGTTTTCTGCTATGCACAATAAACTTCTGCAGATCTGCAGGTACAGCTTGCCTCGTTAGCGCAGTAGGTAGCGCGTCAGTCTAATAATCTGAAGGTCGTGTGTTCGAGCCTCACACGGGGCACTGTTCCCTCCTTTTCTCGAGAGATTTTGTCACCAACTTAGAACTTTTCCATTCAATTCTACAACTTTTTCCATTAGAAAGGAAATGGGAATCCAAATAACTTACCGGACCCATGAGTTGTTGAGTCCCTTGACACTTTAGTGTAAAAAGGGGTGGTTGAGAATGAGTTGAGCTACGAATCCAAATTGAATCTTGTGTGAAGGGTCAGAATGAAGTGCCAAAACGCGGGCGTTCAGCATTTTTGCCTGAAAAAAACAAATCCTACTTGAAATACGTTTGACTAAAAAACACGCGTCAGTTTTTGAATGTTGGCAGCGGTGCAGAAAAGGATGCGTTCCCATACCAGTAGTCGAACCCGGGCCGCCTGGGTGAAAACCAGGAATCCTAACCGCTAGACCATATGGGAGAAGATGTACTGCCAGCTCACTTACAATATGAAAAAAAAGAGGTGTACTGCTTTGCACAAGCAACTTCCGCAGATTATTACGTGCATTTTGCCTCGTTAGCGCAGCAGGTAGCGCGTCAGTCTCGTAATCTGAAGGTCATGAGTTCGATTCTCACATGGGGCACTGGTACCGTGTTTCCTTAACTGATTTTGCCACCATCTTGGCTAGAGAGTCACAGCTCTTTTCCATTCAGTAGCAAAACATCACCAATTGATGGAAGGGGAGCTCCAATGACAAACAGGGATAAAGGCTTGTTGAGTCCCTTAACACCCAGGAATTAAAAGTGAGAGATATGAATGGTTTGAGATATGACATCAAATAAGCTTTTGTGCAAATAAATATCCAAAAAACCTGGTGGTCTGCATTTTTGGCTGCAAAGAGCAGTTCCAACCTAAACTGATTCTGTCTGCAAGGCACGTGTTGGCTTTGGAATGTGGACACTAGTCCCCAAAAAAAAGTCTCTCCCATAGCAGGAATCGAACCAGTCAACCAGGAATACTAACTAAGTCTTTCTCCACATGGTGTAAGCAGTACAGTAAACAGCAAGACAGGTGTAAAAAAAAAAAAAAGAGTGTTTTGCTTTGAATACAAAACATCAACATTACAAGAGCTGAAACACGCTACATGGTCAAGGTTTTTGGCACGTCAGTTGAATAATTTGAAGATCATGAGTTTTTTGCTCACACGTGGCATCCTCCTTTTCTCAAGAGATTTTGTCACTAACTCTGAACTTTCCAATTCAGTTCTAAACTGTTTCCGATTAGAAAGAACATGGGAGCCCTAATGACAGACAGGACACATGGCTTGTTGAGTCCCTTGACACTTTTGTGTAAAACTGTGTAGTTGAAAAAGGCTTAAGCTATGAAACAAAAGGAAATCTTTTGCAAAAGTCATAATGCATCGCCAATGTTAAGTATTTTTGTTGCAAAGTGAAAATCTACCAGAAACATTTTTGATTGAAAAACACGTGTCAGTCTTTGAATGGTGGCAGTAGCTAAGATAAAGATGCATTCCCATACCGGGAGTCGAACCCAGGCCACCTGGGTGAGAGCCAGGAATCCTAACCGCTAGACCATATGGGAAAATATGCACTAATGTCTCAGTGACATTATGAAAAAAAAAAGTTTTCTGCTATGCACAATAAACTTCTGCAGATCTGCAGGTACAGCTTGCCTCGTTAGCGCAGTAGGTAGCGCGTCAGTCTAATAATCTGAAGGTCGTGAGTTCGAGCCTCACACGGGGCACTGTTCCCTCCTTTTCTCGAGAGATTTTGTCACCAACTTAGAACTTTTCCATTCAATTCTACAACTTTTTCCATTAGAAAGGAAATGGGAATCCAAATAACTTACCGGACCCATGAGTTGTTGAGTCCCTTGACACTTTAGTGTAAAAAGGGGTGGTTGAGAATGAGTTGAGCTACGAATCCAAATTGAATCTTGTGTGAAGGGTCAGAATGAAGTGCCAAAACGCGGGCGTTCAGCATTTTTGCCTGAAAAAAACAAATCCTACTTGAAATACGTTTGACTAAAAAACACGCGTCAGTTTTTGAATGTTGGCAGCGGTGCAGAAAAGGATGCGTTCCCATACCAGTAGTCGAACCCGGGCCGCCTGGGTGAAAACCAGGAATCCTAACCGCTAGACCATATGGGAGAAGATGTACTGCCAGCTCACTTACAATATGAAAAAAAAGAGGTGTACTGCTTTGCACAAGCAACTTCCGCAGATTATTACGTGCATTTTGCCTCGTTAGCGCAGCAGGTAGCGCGTCAGTCTCGTAATCTGAAGGTCATGAGTTCGATTCTCACATGGGGCACTGGTACCGTGTTTCCTTAACTGATTTTGCCACCATCTTGGCTAGAGAGTCACAGCTCTTTTCCATTCAGTAGCAAAACATCACCAATTGATGGAAGGGGAGCTCCAATGACAAACAGGGATAAAGGCTTGTTGAGTCCCTTAACACCCAGGAATTAAAAGTGAGAGATATGAATGGTTTGAGATATGACATCAAATAAGCTTTTGTGCAAATAAATATCCAAAAAACCTGGTGGTCTGCATTTTTGGCTGCAAAGAGCAGTTCCAACCTAAACTGATTCTGTCTGCAAGGCACGTGTTGGCTTTGGAATGTGGACACTAGTCCCCAAAAAAAAGTCTCTCCCATAGCAGGAATCGAACCAGTCAACCAGGAATACTAACTAAGTCTTTCTCCACATGGTGTAAGCAGTACAGTAAACAGCAAGACAGGTGTAAAAAAAAAAAAAAAAAAAAAAAAAGAGTGTTTTGCTTTGAATACAAAACATCAACATTACAAGAGCTGAAACACGCTACATGGTCAAGGTTTTTGGCACGTCAGTTGAATAATTTGAAGATCATGAGTTTTTTGCTCACACGTGGCATCCTCCTTTTCTCAAGAGATTTTGTCACTAACTCTGAACTTTCCAATTCAGTTCTAAACTGTTTCCGATTAGAAAGAACATGGGAGCCCTAATGACAGACAGGACACATGGCTTGTTGAGTCCCTTGACACTTTTGTGTAAAACTGTGTAGTTGAAAAAGGCTTAAGCTATGAAACAAAAGGAAATCTTTTGCAAAAGTCATAATGCATCGCCAATGTTAAGTATTTTTGTTGCAAAGTGAAAATCTACCAGAAACATTTTTGATTGAAAAACACGTGTCAGTCTTTGAATGGTGGCAGTAGCTAAGATAAAGATGCATTCCCATACCGGGAGTCGAACCCAGGCCACCTGGGTGAGAGCCAGGAATCCTAACCGCTAGACCATATGGGAAAATATGCACTAATGTCTCAGTGACATTATGAAAAAAAAAAGTTTTCTGCTATGCACAATAAACTTCTGCAGATCTGCAGGTACAGCTTGCCTCGTTAGCGCAGTAGGTAGCGCATCAGTCTAATAATCTGAAGGTCGTGAGTTCGAGCCTCACACGGGGCACTGTTCCCTCCTTTTCTCGAGAGATTTTGTCACCAACTTAGAACTTTTCCATTCAATTCTACAACTTTTTCCATTAGAAAGGAAATGGGAATCCAAATAACTTACCGGACCCATGAGTTGTTGAGTCCCTTGACACTTTAGTGTAAAAAGGGGTGGTTGAGAATGAGTTGAGCTACGAATCCAAATTGAATCTTGTGTGAAGGGTCAGAATGAAGTGCCAAAACGCGGGCGTTCAGCATTTTTGCCTGAAAAAAACAAATCCTACATGAAATACGTTTGACTAAAAAACACGCGTCAGTTTTTGAATGTTGGCAGCGGTGCAGAAAAGGATGCGTTCCCATACCAGTAGTCAAACCCGGGCCGCCTGGGTGAAAACCAGGAATCCTAACCGCTAGACCATATGGGAGAAGATGTACTGCCAGCTCACTTACAATATGAAAAAAAAGAGGTGTACTGCTTTGCACAAGCAACTTCCGCAGATTATTACGTGCATTTTGCCTCGTTAGCGCAGCAGGTAGCGCGTCAGTCTCGTAATCTGAAGGTCATGAGTTCGATTCTCACATGGGGCACTGGTACCGTGTTTCCTTAACTGATTTTGCCACCATCTTGGCTAGAGAGTCACAGCTCTTTTCCATTCAGTAGCAAAACATCACCAATTGATGGAAGGGGAGCTCCAATGACAAACAGGGATAAAGGCTTGTTGAGTCCCTTAACACCCAGGAATTAAAAGTGAGAGATATGAATGGTTTGAGATATGACATCAAATAAGCTTTTGTGCAAATAAATATCCAAAAAACCTGGTGGTCTGCATTTTTGGCTGCAAAGAGCAGTTCCAACCTAAACTGATTCTGTCTGCAAGGCACGTGTTGGCTTTGGAATGTGGACACTAGTCCCCAAAAAAAAGTCTCTCCCATAGCAGGAATCGAACCAGTCAACCAGGAATACTAACTAAGTCTTTCTCCACATGGTGTAAGCAGTACAGTAAACAGCAAGACAGGTGTAAAAAAAAAAAAAAAAAAAGAGTGTTTTGCTTTGAATACAAAACATCAACATTACAAGAGCTGAAACACGCTACATGGTCAAGGTTTTTGGCACGTCAGTTGAATAATTTGAAGATCATGAGTTTTTTGCTCACACGTGGCATCCTCCTTTTCTCAAGAGATTTTGTCACTAACTCTGAACTTTCCAATTCAGTTCTAAACTGTTTCCGATTAGAAAGAACATGGGAGCCCTAATGACAGACAGGACACATGGCTTGTTGAGTCCCTTGACACTTTTGTGTAAAACTGTGTAGTTGAAAAAGGCTTAAGCTATGAAACAAAAGGAAATCTTTTGCAAAAGTCATAATGCATCGCCAATGTTAAGTATTTTTGTTGCAAAGTGAAAATCTACCAGAAACATTTTTGATTGAAAAACACGTGTCAGTCTTTGAATGGTGGCAGTAGCTAAGATAAAGATGCATTCCCATACCGGGAGTCGAACCCAGGCCACCTGGGTGAGAGCCAGGAATCCTAACCGCTAGACCATATGGGAAAATATGCACTAATGTCTCAGTGACATTATGAAAAAAAAAAGTTTTCTGCTATGCACAATAAACTTCTGCAGATCTGCAGGTACAGCTTGCCTCGTTAGCGCAGTAGGTAGCGCGTCAGTCTAATAATCTGAAGGTCGTGTGTTCGAGCCTCACACGGGGCACTGTTCCCTCCTTTTCTCGAGAGATTTTGTCACCAACTTAGAACTTTTCCATTCAATTCTACAACTTTTTCCATTAGAAAGGAAATGGGAATCCAAATAACTTACCGGACCCATGAGTTGTTGAGTCCCTTGACACTTTAGTGTAAAAAGGGGTGGTTGAGAATGAGTTGAGCTACGAATCCAAATTGAATCTTGTGTGAAGGGTCAGAATGAAGTGCCAAAACGCGGGCGTTCAGCATTTTTGCCTGAAAAAAACAAATCCTACTTGAAATACGTTTGACTAAAAAACACGCGTCAGTTTTTGAATGTTGGCAGCGGTGCAGAAAAGGATGCGTTCCCATACCAGTAGTCGAACCCGGGCCGCCTGGGTGAAAACCAGGAATCCTAACCGCTAGACCATATGGGAGAAGATGTACTGCCAGCTCACTTACAATATGAAAAAAAAGAGGTGTACTGCTTTGCACAAGCAACTTCCGCAGATTATTACGTGCATTTTGCCTCGTTAGCGCAGCAGGTAGCGCGTCAGTCTCGTAATCTGAAGGTCATGAGTTCGATTCTCACATGGGGCACTGGTACCGTGTTTCCTTAACTGATTTTGCCACCATCTTGGCTAGAGAGTCACAGCTCTTTTCCATTCAGTAGCAAAACATCACCAATTGATGGAAGGGGAGCTCCAATGACAAACAGGGATAAAGGCTTGTTGAGTCCCTTAACACCCAGGAATTAAAAGTGAGAGATATGAATGGTTTGAGATATGACATCAAATAAGCTTTTGTGCAAATAAATATCCAAAAAACCTGGTGGTCTGCATTTTTGGCTGCAAAGAGCAGTTCCAACCTAAACTGATTCTGTCTGCAAGGCACGTGTTGGCTTTGGAATGTGGACACTAGTCCCCAAAAAAAAGTCTCTCCCATAGCAGGAATCGAACCAGTCAACCAGGAATACTAACTAAGTCTTTCTCCACATGGTGTAAGCAGTACAGTAAACAGCAAGACAGGTGTAAAAAAAAAAAAAAGAGTGTTTTGCTTTGAATACAAAACATCAACATTACAAGAGCTGAAACACGCTACATGGTCAAGGTTTTTGGCACGTCAGTTGAATAATTTGAAGATCATGAGTTTTTTGCTCACACGTGGCATCCTCCTTTTCTCAAGAGATTTTGTCACTAACTCTGAACTTTCCAATTCAGTTCTAAACTGTTTCCGATTAGAAAGAACATGGGAGCCCTAATGACAGACAGGACACATGGCTTGTTGAGTCCCTTGACACTTTTGTGTAAAACTGTGTAGTTGAAAAAGGCTTAAGCTATGAAACAAAAGGAAATCTTTTGCAAAAGTCATAATGCATCGCCAATGTTAAGTATTTTTGTTGCAAAGTGAAAATCTACCAGAAACATTTTTGATTGAAAAACACGTGTCAGTCTTTGAATGGTGGCAGTAGCTAAGATAAAGATGCATTCCCATACCGGGAGTCGAACCCAGGCCACCTGGGTGAGAGCCAGGAATCCTAACCGCTAGACCATATGGGAAAATATGCACTAATGTCTCAGTGACATTATGAAAAAAAAAAGTTTTCTGCTATGCACAATAAACTTCTGCAGATCTGCAGGTACAGCTTGCCTCGTTAGCGCAGTAGGTAGCGCGTCAGTCTAATAATCTGAAGGTCGTGAGTTCGAGCCTCACACGGGGCACTGTTCCCTCCTTTTCTCGAGAGATTTTGTCACCAACTTAGAACTTTTCCATTCAATTCTACAACTTTTTCCATTAGAAAGGAAATGGGAATCCAAATAACTTACCGGACCCATGAGTTGTTGAGTCCCTTGACACTTTAGTGTAAAAAGGGGTGGTTGAGAATGAGTTGAGCTACGAATCCAAATTGAATCTTGTGTGAAGGGTCAGAATGAAGTGCCAAAACGCGGGCGTTCAGCATTTTTGCCTGAAAAAAACAAATCCTACTTGAAATACGTTTGACTAAAAAACACGCGTCAGTTTTTGAATGTTGGCAGCGGTGCAGAAAAGGATGCGTTCCCATACCAGTAGTCGAACCCGGGCCGCCTGGGTGAAAACCAGGAATCCTAACCGCTAGACCATATGGGAGAAGATGTACTGCCAGCTCACTTACAATATGAAAAAAAAGAGGTGTACTGCTTTGCACAAGCAACTTCCGCAGATTATTACGTGCATTTTGCCTCGTTAGCGCAGCAGGTAGCGCGTCAGTCTCGTAATCTGAAGGTCATGAGTTCGATTCTCACATGGGGCACTGGTACCGTGTTTCCTTAACTGATTTTGCCACCATCTTGGCTAGAGAGTCACAGCTCTTTTCCATTCAGTAGCAAAACATCACCAATTGATGGAAGGGGAGCTCCAATGACAAACAGGGATAAAGGCTTGTTGAGTCCCTTAACACCCAGGAATTAAAAGTGAGAGATATGAATGGTTTGAGATATGACATCAAATAAGCTTTTGTGCAAATAAATATCCAAAAAACCTGGTGGTCTGCATTTTTGGCTGCAAAGAGCAGTTCCAACCTAAACTGATTCTGTCTGCAAGGCACGTGTTGGCTTTGGAATGTGGACACTAGTCCCCAAAAAAAAGTCTCTCCCATAGCAGGAATCGAACCAGTCAACCAGGAATACTAACTAAGTCTTTCTCCACATGGTGTAAGCAGTACAGTAAACAGCAAGACAGGTGTAAAAAAAAAAAAAAAAAAAAAAAAAGAGTGTTTTGCTTTGAATACAAAACATCAACATTACAAGAGCTGAAACACGCTACATGGTCAAGGTTTTTGGCACGTCAGTTGAATAATTTGAAGATCATGAGTTTTTTGCTCACACGTGGCATCCTCCTTTTCTCAAGAGATTTTGTCACTAACTCTGAACTTTCCAATTCAGTTCTAAACTGTTTCCGATTAGAAAGAACATGGGAGCCCTAATGACAGACAGGACACATGGCTTGTTGAGTCCCTTGACACTTTTGTGTAAAACTGTGTAGTTGAAAAAGGCTTAAGCTATGAAACAAAAGGAAATCTTTTGCAAAAGTCATAATGCATCGCCAATGTTAAGTATTTTTGTTGCAAAGTGAAAATCTACCAGAAACATTTTTGATTGAAAAACACGTGTCAGTCTTTGAATGGTGGCAGTAGCTAAGATAAAGATGCATTCCCATACCGGGAGTCGAACCCAGGCCACCTGGGTGAGAGCCAGGAATCCTAACCGCTAGACCATATGGGAAAATATGCACTAATGTCTCAGTGACATTATGAAAAAAAAAAGTTTTCTGCTATGCACAATAAACTTCTGCAGATCTGCAGGTACAGCTTGCCTCGTTAGCGCAGTAGGTAGCGCATCAGTCTAATAATCTGAAGGTCGTGAGTTCGAGCCTCACACGGGGCACTGTTCCCTCCTTTTCTCGAGAGATTTTGTCACCAACTTAGAACTTTTCCATTCAATTCTACAACTTTTTCCATTAGAAAGGAAATGGGAATCCAAATAACTTACCGGACCCATGAGTTGTTGAGTCCCTTGACACTTTAGTGTAAAAAGGGGTGGTTGAGAATGAGTTGAGCTACGAATCCAAATTGAATCTTGTGTGAAGGGTCAGAATGAAGTGCCAAAACGCGGGCGTTCAGCATTTTTGCCTGAAAAAAACAAATCCTACATGAAATACGTTTGACTAAAAAACACGCGTCAGTTTTTGAATGTTGGCAGCGGTGCAGAAAAGGATGCGTTCCCATACCAGTAGTCGAACCCGGGCCGCCTGGGTGAAAACCAGGAATCCTAACCGCTAGACCATATGGGAGAAGATGTACTGCCAGCTCACTTACAATATGAAAAAAAAGAGGTGTACTGCTTTGCACAAGCAACTTCCGCAGATTATTACGTGCATTTTGCCTCGTTAGCGCAGCAGGTAGCGCGTCAGTCTCGTAATCTGAAGGTCATGAGTTCGATTCTCACATGGGGCACTGGTACCGTGTTTCCTTAACTGATTTTGCCACCATCTTGGCTAGAGAGTCACAGCTCTTTTCCATTCAGTAGCAAAACATCACCAATTGATGGAAGGGGAGCTCCAATGACAAACAGGGATAAAGGCTTGTTGAGTCCCTTAACACCCAGGAATTAAAAGTGAGAGATATGAATGGTTTGAGATATGACATCAAATAAGCTTTTGTGCAAATAAATATCCAAAAAACCTGGTGGTCTGCATTTTTGGCTGCAAAGAGCAGTTCCAACCTAAACTGATTCTGTCTGCAAGGCACGTGTTGGCTTTGGAATGTGGACACTAGTCCCCAAAAAAAAGTCTCTCCCATAGCAGGAATCGAACCAGTCAACCAGGAATACTAACTAAGTCTTTCTCCACATGGTGTAAGCAGTACAGTAAACAGCAAGACAGGTGTAAAAAAAAAAAAAAAAAAAGAGTGTTTTGCTTTGAATACAAAACATCAACATTACAAGAGCTGAAACACGCTACATGGTCAAGGTTTTTGGCACGTCAGTTGAATAATTTGAAGATCATGAGTTTTTTGCTCACACGTGGCATCCTCCTTTTCTCAAGAGATTTTGTCACTAACTCTGAACTTTCCAATTCAGTTCTAAACTGTTTCCGATTAGAAAGAACATGGGAGCCCTAATGACAGACAGGACACATGGCTTGTTGAGTCCCTTGACACTTTTGTGTAAAACTGTGTAGTTGAAAAAGGCTTAAGCTATGAAACAAAAGGAAATCTTTTGCAAAAGTCATAATGCATCGCCAATGTTAAGTATTTTTGTTGCAAAGTGAAAATCTACCAGAAACATTTTTGATTGAAAAACACGTGTCAGTCTTTGAATGGTGGCAGTAGCTAAGATAAAGATGCATTCCCATACCGGGAGTCGAACCCAGGCCACCTGGGTGAGAGCCAGGAATCCTAACCGCTAGACCATATGGGAAAATATGCACTAATGTCTCAGTGACATTATGAAAAAAAAAAGTTTTCTGCTATGCACAATAAACTTCTGCAGATCTGCAGGTACAGCTTGCCTCGTTAGCGCAGTAGGTAGCGCGTCAGTCTAATAATCTGAAGGTCGTGAGTTCGAGCCTCACACGGGGCACTGTTCCCTCCTTTTCTCGAGAGATTTTGTCACCAACTTAGAACTTTTCCATTCAATTCTACAACTTTTTCCATTAGAAAGGAAATGGGAATCCAAATAACTTACCGGACCCATGAGTTGTTGAGTCCCTTGACACTTTAGTGTAAAAAGGGGTGGTTGAGAATGAGTTGAGCTACGAATCCAAATTGAATCTTGTGTGAAGGGTCAGAATGAAGTGCCAAAACGCGGGCGTTCAGCATTTTTGCCTGAAAAAAACAAATCCTACTTGAAATACGTTTGACTAAAAAACACGCGTCAGTTTTTGAATGTTGGCAGCGGTGCAGAAAAGGATGCGTTCCCATACCAGTAGTCGAACCCGGGCCGCCTGGGTGAAAACCAGGAATCCTAACCGCTAGACCATATGGGAGAAGATGTACTGCCAGCTCACTTACAATATGAAAAAAAAGAGGTGTACTGCTTTGCACAAGCAACTTCCGCAGATTATTACGTGCATTTTGCCTCGTTAGCGCAGCAGGTAGCGCGTCAGTCTCGTAATCTGAAGGTCATGAGTTCGATTCTCACATGGGGCACTGGTACCGTGTTTCCTTAACTGATTTTGCCACCATCTTGGCTAGAGAGTCACAGCTCTTTTCCATTCAGTAGCAAAACATCACCAATTGATGGAAGGGGAGCTCCAATGACAAACAGGGATAAAGGCTTGTTGAGTCCCTTAACACCCAGGAATTAAAAGTGAGAGATATGAATGGTTTGAGATATGACATCAAATAAGCTTTTGTGCAAATAAATATCCAAAAAACCTGGTGGTCTGCATTTTTGGCTGCAAAGAGCAGTTCCAACCTAAACTGATTCTGTCTGCAAGGCACGTGTTGGCTTTGGAATGTGGACACTAGTCCCCAAAAAAAAGTCTCTCCCATAGCAGGAATCGAACCAGTCAACCAGGAATACTAACTAAGTCTTTCTCCACATGGTGTAAGCAGTACAGTAAACAGCAAGACAGGTGTAAAAAAAAAAAAAAAAAAAAAAAAAGAGTGTTTTGCTTTGAATACAAAACATCAACATTACAAGAGCTGAAACACGCTACATGGTCAAGGTTTTTGGCACGTCAGTTGAATAATTTGAAGATCATGAGTTTTTTGCTCACACGTGGCATCCTCCTTTTCTCAAGAGATTTTGTCACTAACTCTGAACTTTCCAATTCAGTTCTAAACTGTTTCCGATTAGAAAGAACATGGGAGCCCTAATGACAGACAGGACACATGGCTTGTTGAGTCCCTTGACACTTTTGTGTAAAACTGTGTAGTTGAAAAAGGCTTAAGCTATGAAACAAAAGGAAATCTTTTGCAAAAGTCATAATGCATCGCCAATGTTAAGTATTTTTGTTGCAAAGTGAAAATCTACCAGAAACATTTTTGATTGAAAAACACGTGTCAGTCTTTGAATGGTGGCAGTAGCTAAGATAAAGATGCATTCCCATACCGGGAGTCGAACCCAGGCCACCTGGGTGAGAGCCAGGAATCCTAACCGCTAGACCATATGGGAAAATATGCACTAATGTCTCAGTGACATTATGAAAAAAAAAAGTTTTCTGCTATGCACAATAAACTTCTGCAGATCTGCAGGTACAGCTTGCCTCGTTAGCGCAGTAGGTAGCGCGTCAGTCTAATAATCTGAAGGTCGTGAGTTCGAGCCTCACACGGGGCACTGTTCCCTCCTTTTCTCGAGAGATTTTGTCACCAACTTAGAACTTTTCCATTCAATTCTACAACTTTTTCCATTAGAAAGGAAATGGGAATCCAAATAACTTACCGGACCCATGAGTTGTTGAGTCCCTTGACACTTTAGTGTAAAAAGGGGTGGTTGAGAATGAGTTGAGCTACGAATCCAAATTGAATCTTGTGTGAAGGGTCAGAATGAAGTGCCAAAACGCGGGCGTTCAGCATTTTTGCCTGAAAAAAACAAATCCTACTTGAAATACGTTTGACTAAAAAACACGCGTCAGTTTTTGAATGTTGGCAGCGGTGCAGAAAAGGATGCGTTCCCATACCAGTAGTCGAACACGGGCCGCCTGGGTGAAAACCAGGAATCCTAACCGCTAGACCATATGGGAGAAGATGTACTGCCAGCTCACTTACAATATGAAAAAAAAGAGGTGTACTGCTTTGCACAAGCAACTTCCGCAGATTATTACGTGCATTTTGCCTCGTTAGCGCAGCAGGTAGCGCGTCAGTCTCGTAATCTGAAGGTCATGAGTTCGATTCTCACATGGGGCACTGGTACCGTGTTTCCTTAACTGATTTTGCCACCATCTTGGCTAGAGAGTCACAGCTCTTTTCCATTCAGTAGCAAAACATCACCAATTGATGGAAGGGGAGCTCCAATGACAAACAGGGATAAAGGCTTGTTGAGTCCCTTAACACCCAGGAATTAAAAGTGAGAGATATGAATGGTTTGAGATATGACATCAAATAAGCTTTTGTGCAAATAAATATCCAAAAAACCTGGTGGTCTGCATTTTTGGCTGCAAAGAGCAGTTCCAACCTAAACTGATTCTGTCTGCAAGGCACGTGTTGGCTTTGGAATGTGGACACTAGTCCCCAAAAAAAAGTCTCTCCCATAGCAGGAATCGAACCAGTCAACCAGGAATACTAACTAAGTCTTTCTCCACATGGTGTAAGCAGTACAGTAAACAGCAAGACAGGTGTAAAAAAAAAAAAAAAAAAAAAAAAAGAGTGTTTTGCTTTGAATACAAAACATCAACATTACAAGAGCTGAAACACGCTACATGGTCAAGGTTTTTGGCACGTCAGTTGAATAATTTGAAGATCATGAGTTTTTTGCTCACACGTGGCATCCTCCTTTTCTCAAGAGATTTTGTCACTAACTCTGAACTTTCCAATTCAGTTCTAAACTGTTTCCGATTAGAAAGAACATGGGAGCCCTAATGACAGACAGGACACATGGCTTGTTGAGTCCCTTGACACTTTTGTGTAAAACTGTGTAGTTGAAAAAGGCTTAAGCTATGAAACAAAAGGAAATCTTTTGCAAAAGTCATAATGCATCGCCAATGTTAAGTATTTTTGTTGCAAAGTGAAAATCTACCAGAAACATTTTTGATTGAAAAACACGTGTCAGTCTTTGAATGGTGGCAGTAGCTAAGATAAAGATGCATTCCCATACCGGGAGTCGAACCCAGGCCACCTGGGTGAGAGCCAGGAATCCTAACCGCTAGACCATATGGGAAAATATGCACTAATGTCTCAGTGACATTATGAAAAAAAAAAGTTTTCTGCTATGCACAATAAACTTCTGCAGATCTGCAGGTACAGCTTGCCTCGTTAGCGCAGTAGGTAGCGCGTCAGTCTAATAATCTGAAGGTCGTGAGTTCGAGCCTCACACGGGGCACTGTTCCCTCCTTTTCTCGAGAGATTTTGTCACCAACTTAGAACTTTTCCATTCAATTCTACAACTTTTTCCATTAGAAAGGAAATGGGAATCCAAATAACTTACCGGACCCATGAGTTGTTGAGTCCCTTGACACTTTAGTGTAAAAAGGGGTGGTTGAGAATGAGTTGAGCTACGAATCCAAATTGAATCTTGTGTGAAGGGTCAGAATGAAGTGCCAAAACGCGGGCGTTCAGCATTTTTGCCTGAAAAAAACAAATCCTACTTGAAATACGTTTGACTAAAAAACACGCGTCAGTTTTTGAATGTTGGCAGCGGTGCAGAAAAGGATGCGTTCCCATACCAGTAGTCGAACACGGGCCGCCTGGGTGAAAACCAGGAATCCTAACCGCTAGACCATATGGGAGAAGATGTACTGCCAGCTCACTTACAATATGAAAAAAAAGAGGTGTACTGCTTTGCACAAGCAACTTCCGCAGATTATTACGTGCATTTTGCCTCGTTAGCGCAGCAGGTAGCGCGTCAGTCTCGTAATCTGAAGGTCATGAGTTCGATTCTCACATGGGGCACTGGTACCGTGTTTCCTTAACTGATTTTGCCACCATCTTGGCTAGAGAGTCACAGCTCTTTTCCATTCAGTAGCAAAACATCACCAATTGATGGAAGGGGAGCTCCAATGACAAACAGGGATAAAGGCTTGTTGAGTCCCTTAACACCCAGGAATTAAAAGTGAGAGATATGAATGGTTTGAGATATGACATCAAATAAGCTTTTGTGCAAATAAATATCCAAAAAACCTGGTGGTCTGCATTTTTGGCTGCAAAGAGCAGTTCCAACCTAAACTGATTCTGTCTGCAAGGCACGTGTTGGCTTTGGAATGTGGACACTAGTCCCCAAAAAAAAGTCTCTCCCATAGCAGGAATCGAACCAGTCAACCAGGAATACTAACTAAGTCTTTCTCCACATGGTGTAAGCAGTACAGTAAACAGCAAGACAGGTGTAAAAAAAAAAAAAAAAAAAAAAAAAGAGTGTTTTGCTTTGAATACAAAACATCAACATTACAAGAGCTGAAACACGCTACATGGTCAAGGTTTTTGGCACGTCAGTTGAATAATTTGAAGATCATGAGTTTTTTGCTCACACGTGGCATCCTCCTTTTCTCAAGAGATTTTGTCACTAACTCTGAACTTTCCAATTCAGTTCTAAACTGTTTCCGATTAGAAAGAACATGGGAGCCCTAATGACAGACAGGACACATGGCTTGTTGAGTCCCTTGACACTTTTGTGTAAAACTGTGTAGTTGAAAAAGGCTTAAGCTATGAAACAAAAGGAAATCTTTTGCAAAAGTCATAATGCATCGCCAATGTTAAGTATTTTTGTTGCAAAGTGAAAATCTACCAGAAACATTTTTGATTGAAAAACACGTGTCAGTCTTTGAATGGTGGCAGTAGCTAAGATAAAGATGCATTCCCATACCGGGAGTCGAACCCAGGCCACCTGGGTGAGAGCCAGGAATCCTAACCGCTAGACCATATGGGAAAATATGCACTAATGTCTCAGTGACATTATGAAAAAAAAAAGTTTTCTGCTATGCACAATAAACTTCTGCAGATCTGCAGGTACAGCTTGCCTCGTTAGCGCAGTAGGTAGCGCGTCAGTCTAATAATCTGAAGGTCGTGAGTTCGAGCCTCACACGGGGCACTGTTCCCTCCTTTTCTCGAGAGATTTTGTCACCAACTTAGAACTTTTCCATTCAATTCTACAACTTTTTCCATTAGAAAGGAAATGGGAATCCAAATAACTTACCGGACCCATGAGTTGTTGAGTCCCTTGACACTTTAGTGTAAAAAGGGGTGGTTGAGAATGAGTTGAGCTACGAATCCAAATTGAATCTTGTGTGAAGGGTCAGAATGAAGTGCCAAAACGCGGGCGTTCAGCATTTTTGCCTGAAAAAAACAAATCCTACTTGAAATACGTTTGACTAAAAAACACGCGTCAGTTTTTGAATGTTGGCAGCGGTGCAGAAAAGGATGCGTTCCCATACCAGTAGTCGAACACGGGCCGCCTGGGTGAAAACCAGGAATCCTAACCGCTAGACCATATGGGAGAAGATGTACTGCCAGCTCACTTACAATATGAAAAAAAAGAGGTGTACTGCTTTGCACAAGCAACTTCCGCAGATTATTACGTGCATTTTGCCTCGTTAGCGCAGCAGGTAGCGCGTCAGTCTCGTAATCTGAAGGTCATGAGTTCGATTCTCACATGGGGCACTGGTACCGTGTTTCCTTAACTGATTTTGCCACCATCTTGGCTAGAGAGTCACAGCTCTTTTCCATTCAGTAGCAAAACATCACCAATTGATGGAAGGGGAGCTCCAATGACAAACAGGGATAAAGGCTTGTTGAGTCCCTTAACACCCAGGAATTAAAAGTGAGAGATATGAATGGTTTGAGATATGACATCAAATAAGCTTTTGTGCAAATAAATATCCAAAAAACCTGGTGGTCTGCATTTTTGGCTGCAAAGAGCAGTTCCAACCTAAACTGATTCTGTCTGCAAGGCACGTGTTGGCTTTGGAATGTGGACACTAGTCCCCAAAAAAAAGTCTCTCCCATAGCAGGAATCGAACCAGTCAACCAGGAATACTAACTAAGTCTTTCTCCACATGGTGTAAGCAGTACAGTAAACAGCAAGACAGGTGTAAAAAAAAAAAAAAAAAAAAAAAAAAAAGAGTGTTTTGCTTTGAATACAAAACATCAACATTACAAGAGCTGAAACACGCTACATGGTCAAGGTTTTTGGCACGTCAGTTGAATAATTTGAAGATCATGAGTTTTTTGCTCACACGTGGCATCCTCCTTTTCTCAAGAGATTTTGTCACTAACTCTGAACTTTCCAATTCAGTTCTAAACTGTTTCCGATTAGAAAGAACATGGGAGCCCTAATGACAGACAGGACACATGGCTTGTTGAGTCCCTTGACACTTTTGTGTAAAACTGTGTAGTTGAAAAAGGCTTAAGCTATGAAACAAAAGGAAATCTTTTGCAAAAGTCATAATGCATCGCCAATGTTAAGTATTTTTGTTGCAAAGTGAAAATCTACCAGAAACATTTTTGATTGAAAAACACGTGTCAGTCTTTGAATGGTGGCAGTAGCTAAGATAAAGATGCATTCCCATACCGGGAGTCGAACCCAGGCCACCTGGGTGAGAGCCAGGAATCCTAACCGCTAGACCATATGGGAAAATATGCACTAATGTCTCAGTGACATTATGAAAAAAAAAAGTTTTCTGCTATGCACAATAAACTTCTGCAGATCTGCAGGTACAGCTTGCCTCGTTAGCGCAGTAGGTAGCGCGTCAGTCTAATAATCTGAAGGTCGTGAGTGCGAGCCTCACACGGGGCACTGTTCCCTCCTTTTCTCGAGAGATTTTGTCACCAACTTAGAACTTTTCCATTCAATTCTACAACTTTTTCCATTAGAAAGGAAATGGGAATCCAAATAACTTACCGGACCCATGAGTTGTTGAGTCCCTTGACACTTTAGTGTAAAAAGGGGTGGTTGAGAATG